>NC_056734.1:169550912-169778412 GCF_019279795.1 Protopterus annectens
CGGCAGACAGAGTCTTTCCTTCTTGTTCACACGTGGTCAAAGCCTCCTTCACCTTTGGCCTAAACAAGGATGAGCCGTCAAACAGGGTATTCGTAAAGGAAGACTTTAAGGGTTCCGCGAAGGAACAGAGTCACATCCAGGCATGCCTACGAAGAGCAATTCCTGTAGCTGCAGCTCTACTCGAACCACCAACTGCGTAAGATACGAGACGCATGGATGAGTTAACTATTGAATTAAGGGTAGTAAGCTGGGTAGCAACTTTGTCGGATACACTCGCAGCTACAGCACCCTGAAGAGTATCTCCCAACTCCTTAAGGAGATCTCTCTGCAGTCTGGTAAAATGGGTCAAGTAGTTCAGTGATCTGAGTGAAAAAGTCGCTGAACTAAACATGCGTTTCCCATATCTATCCATGATCCTGGATTCTCTGTTAGGAGGATGGATAGACGAAGTCTCAGGCATTTACTTTTTGGTGGCTGCCGCCACCACCATGGCATTAACAGGGACTCCCCTTGGTCAAAAAGGGCTTATCTACGGGGGCAGAAATATACTTATTAGGCCTCCTAGGGACAGGTTCCATAGATTCTGGTGACTCCCATGCCCTACGAGAGACCAGATCCATAAGCTCATCGTAGGGCGGAGACACCCAAGAGGTGGAAGGCTGAGACCCGAACGCCTTCAGGAAAACCAACTCGTCCTCAGTAGGGCTCTTGAACTGCCAATCACCCCACTGCCCAAAAATTTCAAGAATCTCTGCAAAGGAGATGTCCTCAGAGGGGGATCTAGGTGACCCTTCTGATTCATCCAAGTCGGTGTCTGATGTTAGAGACTCCTGTGGGGAGTCCAAATGCCTCCTCTTGCATAATCTCTTCCTGGTAACTTCTTCAGGGGGAGCCTCTGGAGAGGTCTCAGAAGAGCAGGGAGCACACTGTGGGGCTACCTGAGGCTCTGAGTTTCTACGCTTGGGATGACCGGCGGAGACAGAAACTGACAGGCACTTTAGGGGAGGAAGAGGCCAAACCTGGAGATGAGGAAGTCTTAGTAGACAACACTCGCCTCATGGCTTCGAATGCACCATGGCTTCAATGAGAAGGAGTCGACAGATCAGAAGGAGCTGCGATCCCCTCCTGCACTGAAGCCGTGGGCTCTGAGCATGAGGTAGGAGCCGAGCTCACCCGAGCCGAAGCCCCAAGAGGAAGTCAGCACAGACAAGTCCGTGCGACTATCCTCCCTGGATCCAACCGGAGTGTCAGCTCCTAGAGTCCCCAGTCGGTGCAGAGGACGTCCGAGCAAATGGAGCCGATGACACTGGAACAGGTGTCGGCTCCAAGGGATCCACAATCAGGACGGCCTCCTCCGGCTCCAAAGGTCCGGTATGGCTTGGAGAAGGAGTAGACAATTCAGGAGTAATGGTCTTTGGCTCCGACGGTTGGGTCTGAGCCGACAGCAATTTAGCTAGGCCTGGTGCCTTTAAGAGCTTCTGAATCAGCTGGCCGATATCCAGATCGGACAGGCTGACCGAAGACCTGGAGGAGTGAATAGATAGAGCCGATTGGAGAAGTAGAGAGGAAGGTTTTTCGGCAACCGGTTCCAAAGCAGTGTCCCAGGTCTGAAAAGAACACCGTCGGCTCCAAAGCCAGTGGAGCCAAAGTCACAACACTTTCCAACTTTTTCCATTTTTTTGTCCTGGATTCTGAGGAAGATTTGGACGATTTGATGGCCCCATCCTGGTCAGACAATACCTCTGAGAAAGGGTGTTTAATAATACCAGTCAACTAACTTCCTCTTCCTTTCTGCAAGCACTCTAGTAGAAAAAGAGTGGCAGATACTACATGGCTCCTGCAGGTGCACCTCACCCAAACAGTACACACTGCACATGGGCATGCGTAACAGACATCTTTTGTCTGCAGTCTGGGCACTTTTTGAACCCAGACTTAGGATGCTTTTCCCCTTCTTCAGAATAGCAACTAACTTCCTGAAAAAAATTCACAAGATCAAAAAACAATACTATTTAACTATATAAAAACAGTTTAACTCAGAAATGAGTAATCTAATTCACTACCAACAGCAATGCAAAAAGACAGCACAAACAGCCCAAAAAGGCAATAAGTAACAAGAGTAATCCAATATCAAAAAGCCCAAAAAGGGCAACTCTAATCTAACAAGCTGTAAGAAAAGGCCCAACAGGCTGAAGGCAAGCACTAGAGATTTACTGGGAAAGGGGAAAAACAGAAAAATCTGCTAAACTAGGTAACACTATGTAAATATAATAGTAGAAAGATATAAAAATGCAATAGAAAAACTTGCTGAAAGTTCAAAATTCCCACAACAGTCTCGAGCAATGCTGGAAACCAAGAGATCCGTGCCGCGGCAAACTAGATCTGAGGTAATTCCAGCAGTGCACTGTAGGATAAGGGGTTGGGTCTCGAGCTAATGGAAAACTTTGAGCTTGCTAGTTGGCCGTGTCAGAGCAGAGGATCGGCTCTGAACACATCAATGAAGAATGAACGGCGAGATTGAACAACTTCACATCCACTTGTCTTTTGTTATTTCCAGCAAGGCTTTTAGGTACAAAGGCAATCTACCCCCAACTACATCCAGAAATAGACAGACGGGCCTCCCTTCTGGAGCAATGAAAAGGCCAACCACAGAAAGAATCTCTGTCGCTCTGGTTTTGCGGACCATCTCTGCTGCATGGACAGCGTCTTGCATTTGTACTTCCCCCTTTTACCCTAGGGCAAGAGTCATCACATGTGTTCTGAAAAACTCTCTAGGATTTACGGAACCACATCTCCCCACCCCTGGCCTTTTGGATAAGTTCTAGAAGGTACGGAAAAATGGACTCCTACAGCAGAGGAGTCTTTTCTTCTTGTTCACACCTGGTTAGTTTCTCCTTAACTTTTGGTCCAAACAAGGACGCGCCATCGAATGGGACATTAATAAAGGAAGATTTAAAAGGTTCTGCAAAGTCGCATAAGCGCATCCAGGAATGCCTCCTTAGGGAAATTCCTGAACCTGCTGCTCTGTTCGTTCCATCTGCTGCATAAGAAATGAACCTCATGGAGGAGTTGACCACAGAATTTAAAGTGGAGAGCTGAGAGGAAACCTTGTCTGATACCCCTGCAGCTACTGTACCTTGGACAGCATCTCCTAGCTCCTTTAGGAGATGTCTTTGGAGCCTTGTAAAATGCGTCAGATAGTTCAGTGATCTGAGTGCAAGTCATTGAAGCAAACATGTGCTTCCCGTACCGGCCCATCATATGAGACTCCTTGTTCAGTGGATGGACAGACGAGGATGTTTCAGAAAGTCCCTTTTTGGTGGCTGCTGCCACCACCACAGCATCGACAGGGACACCCTTGGTCAGGAAGTCTCTATCTGAAGGGACTGTAAATAGAAGTTATGTCCTTACCATAACGTTCCATGTGGAGTGTTCATCTCGCCTTTGTTCTTACACATGGGTTCGGAGCCGATCCTCGGCTCCGTGCCTTGCAAGCTCTGCATCGAGAAGAAGCTCGAGACAATCTAATACCCACAATCCCCCTCTGCCTTTACCTCAGATCTAGTTTGCAAGCAAACCAATCTACAGAATAGCACATTCATGCTTATACACATACGTATAGAAAGCAATTATAGAAAAACTATATACATATCTAAACAGACACATATAAAAATATATGTGTATACCAACTATGTACACAGAATAATAACAGTAGCAAAAAATGCTTCTGGCCAGGCATCAAAGAACGTTCTTCCTAAGGGTGGGAGGTGGGACTGTAAGAACAAAGGCGAGATGAACACTCCACATGGAACGTTATGGTAAGGACATAACTTCTATATGTGATAGTGTTCAATCTCGCCGCTTGTTCTTACACATGGGTAGCGCCCCTAGCTCCTTGATCCTGAGGAACTCACGGAGGGCGTTCTTGAGCACAGTGGAACCAAAGGTTGCCCTGTCCCTAGAAACCTTGTCTACTTTATAATGAGAAATAAATGTATGTGGCTTAGACCAGGTAGCAGCCGCACAAATAGCATCCAGTGGTAGGCGAGCTGCATGAGCCAAAGACGTAGATATTGACCTTGTGGAATGTCCTTTGGGTTTGTGTAAAAGGGTTGATTTGCAGAATCGAGACATAGATTATACAATCCGTTAACCATTTAGAAAGAGTTCTTTTGGTAACTGCAAGTCCTTTCCTGCTATCAGCAAAGCCACAAAGAGTTGATCTGTTTTTCTGTGATCTTTTGTTCTATCCAAATAAAATCTTAGCTGTCTGTGAACATCCAATTTGTGTAACATATACTCCATTTTGTTGGGAGTGGTTTTTGAAGAAAGTGGGTAATTCAATGGACTGATTAATATTGTTAATAGAACACACTTTAGGGAGGAAGGATGAATTGGTTCAAGAGAAACTCTGTCAGAGTGAAAGATCAAATAAGGGTGCTTGATGGAGAGAGCCTGAAGTTCAGATACTGCCTAGCAGAAGTAATGGCTACCAGAAAGAGAGTTTTCCAGGACAAAAATTTTAATGGGCAAGAAGAGGCGGGTTCAAAAGGGGGCAACATTAAATTAGATAACAACAAATTCAGACTCCAAGGAGGTGGAGATCTGACCGGTGGTCTGATATGAAAACTCCTTTTAAAAGGCTTTACAAAGTCTGTGAGCCATAACAGGAGCTCCACATTCTTCCACATGGAAATTAAATGGCAGCCAATTGAACTCAGAGTAGCAGGAGAAGCACCCTGATGAAATAAGTCTGTTAAGAACTCTAATATCTTATTCAAAGGAGCTATAAAGGGATCCACATGGTGTGTATTCGCCCAGAATACAAACCGTTTCCATTTGCTAGTATATGTTTTAGTAGTGGAAGCTTTATGAAGCCACTAATATATCCTGGACTGCTGGTGACAAAAGATCAGACCTGGCTAAGTTGGGAATTGGAGCAGCCAAGCTGCTAGATGGAGTGACAGGAGCTGGGATGGGGAACCCCTGACGAGTGAGTCAATAGATCTGGCTCTGGGTCCAGAATCCAGGGTCCCCGAATGCAGTGTATTTTCAGGAAGGAAACCAAATTTGACGAGGCCAGAATGGAGCAATGAGGATTATCGTCCTGTGTAGGTTCCTGGCTTTCTGGAGAAACTTGATATCAGAGGAAATGGGGAAATGCATAGGAGTCCCGGGGCCAATCGTAAACCAGTGCGTCCTGGGGACTTCCCTGGAGGGTAATAGGGCAAAGTAGCTCCTGCATTTGGCGTTCATTGGAGACGCAAACAGATCGCAGGAAGGCTGGCCCCACGCGAAAAATCCTTTTCGCCACTGAGTGTTTTAGCGACCACTCGCGCGGTAACAGAATTGCTCTGCTCAGCCTGTCGCCTATGACGTTGGATGACCCGGGATGTGCGTTGCTATTAGGCGACCCGTGGACTCCCCACTGCCAGATTCTCATGGCCTCTCTGCATAGCTGATAGGACTTGGTTCCCCCTTGCTTGTTTATGTACCAGACTACAGACATGTTGTCCGTCTGAACTGCAATAGTTCCCAGAGGAAGAAGGGGAGCAAAGTGTTGCAACGCTAGAAACACTGCCCTCAACTCTAGAACATTGATGTGCAGATTGTACTCCAAATTGGTCCATTCGCCTTGGACTGTCTGTCCCTGAAAGATGCCCCCCACCCTATCAGGGAAGCGTCCGTGGTCACCGTAACTGTGGGCGGGTAGCACAAACGGCCTCCCTTGGAAAGGTTGCACGTTTGAAGCCACCAGTTTAGATCTGTTTTGCAAGTCTTTGTTATAAGAATCTCGTGTGTTAGAGGTAGTTGTTGAACGACCATTGAGCAAACAGTAGCCATTGTAGGACTCTCATGTGTAGCCTTCCCAGGAATTGCAATAAGGGAGGCTGACATGAGGCCCAACACCTTCAGTACTAGTTTTGCAGGAGATTTCCTTGACAAGAGTAGAAGACGATGTGAGTCTGCAGTGATAATATCCTTTCTGGGGGAAGCCTCAGAATCAATTGACGTGTGTTTAACTCTGCTCCTATGAACAAGATATTTTGTGATGGCTGAAGTAAGGATTTTCAAATTTACGGAGATCCCTAGGTGAACACACAGTTGAAGAACAAAGCCTCTGACCTGCAGTAGTTGGCCGGGTGGTGGCGAAAGGAGCCAGTCGTCCAGATACGGAAACACCTGGAATCCCTGGCGTCTCAAGTGAGACGCTACCACTGCCATGCATTTGGTGAAGACCCTGGGGCTGAGGTCAGACCAAAGGGCAGGGCTCGAATTGAAAGTGACTGGCTCCCAGCCAGAAGCAATGATCTCTGGATGCCCTGGCCATTTTGATGTGGTAGTATGCATCCTCTAGATCTATTGAGCATATCCACTCGCCTTCTGTAAGAATGGAAGGATCGATTGAAGCGTGACCATTCGAACTTTTCTTTCTTGACGAAAGTATTGAGGTAGCTTAGGTCTAGAATGGGCCTCCAGTCCCCTGTTTTCTTTGGAACTAAAGAACCTTGAGTAAGTCCCGAATCCTTGCTGGTCTGCTGGGACTGGCTGGATGACTCTTTTCTAGCAGCTTTGAAATTTCTAAAGCTGCTGGCTCTCGCAGATGGGGTACATCTGGGAGTCTTTTCTTTGGAATGGGATAGGATAGGAAGGGTATGTTGTAACCTCTGGTAACTACGCTTTTACCCACTTGTCTGTAGTTATATTTTGCCAGGCCTGAGGGTATAAAGCTGACCCCGACTGCCTCCAGAGCAGGACAGTCGGGCCTCCTCTCAGGAGTGCTGGAAAAGTTTACCAGGGAGTGTTTCCCTGTCACCTTGATGTTGCGGACCCCCTCTGCCGCCAGGGCGGCGTCTTCCACCTCTGCCCCCTCCTCTGCCTCTAGAGGGGGCATCACCCTGTGTGCCTGAGAAAGACCCTTGGGGTTTTCGAAACCACATTTTCCCACCGCGTTGCCCTTTGTCTGCTGTCGGAGTCCGTTTTTCCACCCCAACCAGACCGTACCCCAGAGTCTTTCCCTCTTGTTCACACCGGGCAAGGGTCTCCTTTACCTTGGGGCCAAAAGGAGTGGCACCGTCAAATGGGGCGTTTGTAAAGGAAGACTTGAAGGCTTCCGCAAAGGAGCATAGGCGCATCCAGGATTGTCTACGAAGAGCAATCGCTGAAGCTGCTGCCCTACTCGAACCTTCGCTGCGTGAAATCAGCCTCATGGACGAGTTAACAATCGATGTTAGGGTATTAAGTTGCGCTGTCACTTTCTCTGAGACAGCTGCATCTGTAGCACCCTGGAGGGTATCTCCCAACTCTTTGACTAGATCCCTCTGCAGACGTGTAAAATGGGTCAAATAGTTCAGGGACCGCATGGAAAAAAGCGCTGAACTAAAATGCACTTCCCATATCTATCCATCGTCCTAGAATCTTTATTAGGCGGATGGACAGACGAAGAAGACTCCGACATCTCCTTTTTCGTGGCTGCTGCCACCACCATAGCGTCTACTGGAACTCCTTTTGTAAGGTAGGACTTATCCTGAGGTGCTGTGACGTACTTGTTAGGTTTTCTTGGAACAGGTTCCACTGTGTCAGGAGTCTCCCACGCCTTGAGCAATTAGTTCCATTAGTTCGTCGAAGGGCGGAGTGACCCAGGAGGAGGAAGGGCGAGCACCAAATGCCTTCAGCAGAACTGACTCATCCTCAGAAGAGGGAAGGGACTGCCAGTCACCTCTCTGCTTCAGGATCTCCAAAATGTCTGAAAAAGAGACATCTTCTGAAGGTGACTTAGGGGACCCTCTGACTCATCTAAGTCAGTGTCAGATGTCAAGGATTCCTGTGGAGAATCCAAGTGTCTCCTCTTACACAATCTCTTCCTAGGGACTTCCTCGTGCGGAGCATCTGAAGAAGCCTCGAGGAAGAGGGGCACCCTCCAGGGGTGGCTGAGACACTGGTGCCCGACGCTTGGATGTGGCCGTGGGTGCAGATGAAGACAAAGGCCCTTTATGGGGAGGAGAAACTGCTTCCACTGATGTGGTTGCCTGGGTAGACAACACCTTCCTCATCAGGTCGAACGCCCCGGTCCCGCATCGAAGAGTCCCCGGTTCGAAGAAATGGGAAGAATCCCGACACGGGCACGAAGGCATTGACCCGAGGACGGAGCCGAATCGATCCGCCGAGGCCCGAGGGAGAGTCAGAACCGACGCCGGTTCGACTCGCCCCGAACCAAGAACAGACCGTCGGCTCCGAGACTCCGGTACCGGTCCGACGGAGTCGAGGTGAGGAACAGACAGAGAAAAGACGGTTCTGGACCTGAGGGCTCCACAATCAGTAGATCAGCCTCTTCCGGCTCCAAAGACTGAATCGGTCTCGGAGGAGGAATGGATGGAGATACAGGAAGGCCTTCAAGTTTCGACACCAACTGGGTGGAAACCGAAATAAGTTTAGAGAGGGCGAATGCTCCAACAACTTCTGCACCACGCGATCCACATCGACATCCGAAAGTTTGGAGGAAGAACGGGTCGAAGGAACCAAGACGGAGCCGACCTCAATATGGCCGAAGGAGGGAGCTCCATCACCGGTTCCAAGACTCGAGGCTCAGGAACCGATACCAGTTGAACACTCGGCCCCGGTCTGTGGAACCGGTGATCTAACCTTTGAAGAAGAGCTCGAGCCGATGACTTAGGCCCGACGCCTTCGATTCCTTAGAGGACTTGATGCCTGGTCAGAAGCATCCAGAGCCTCTTGGAAAGCCGGTTTCAATAGACCTCTGTCCATTAGTTTCCTGCCTATCTGTCATGACCCTCCCACTAAAGAGTGACAGATGGAGCAATCCTCTTGTAAGTGGAGAGGGCCAAGGCAGTAGACAGGAACTATGGTTGTCAGTGACCGACATTGTCTGCCCACAATGACAACGCTTGAAACCAGACTTTACCTTCTCAGACATTGTAGAATAAAAAGACAACTCCAGTAAAAAACAGTCAAATCCGAAAAAAGTTAGTCACAATCGAGTAATTGTCAAATCCGTAAAATTTGTCTCAACTATGGAAAGATATGAAGGGTGTAGGCCCGATAACAAAAATACCGATAAATAAAGTTAACGGTACCACAAAATTAACGGAACCACAACACAATCACACTTGTTAACACTGAAAATATCAACTAGACTAGTATCCTAATAAAATACAACAATAAAAGTTATATCTTAGCTTAGAAACTCTCGAGCTAGCTCCCAACGATGCGTATGCAGCAGCGGCAAACTAGATCTGAGGTAAAGGCAGAGGGGGATTGTGGGTATTAGATTGTCTCGAGCTTCTTCTCGATGCAGAGCTTGCAAGAGGCCGGCACGGAGCCGAGGATCGGCTCCGAACCCATGTGTAAGAACAAACGGCGAGATTGAACACTATCACATTGAACTTATTTGGCCTCCTAGGGACAGGCTCCACTGCATTTAGAGACTCCTATACCTTTTGACTAACTAGTTCCATAAGTTCGTCAAAAGGCAGAGACACCCAAGTAGCTAAAGGGTGAGATCCAAAGGCCTTCAAGTAAACAGAATGGGCTTCCAGCTGCCTCTCTGGATTTCTAGGACATGTGCAAAGGAGACTTCCTCAGAGGGCAACCGTAGGGACCCTTCCGACTCACTGAGTCCAAATGCTTCCTCTTGCAGAGTCGCTTATGAGGGATCTCTTCAGAAGCATATTCTGGAGAGGTTTCGGAAGAGAGGGGTTCACCTGAATGTCTACATCAGATTACTGAACTTTTAAAAGTTCGAACACCATATAGTTGAGATCATATGTTCGAACTCTTAAAAGTTCAAAAATCAATCAAATAAACAGAAAAAAACTACTTGAAAGGTTAAGCAGGACTACCTGAAAGGTTAAGCAGGGGGGCAAGCCCCTCTGCACCGCCACACCCCCCGCTCTTTAAATATACCAACTCAGAGATTGCACTACAGTGCAGACAATGGAAAACTTCCATTTCCGCACTGTACAGAGATCTCGGTTGAAACGTTCAAACTTTTAAACGTTCGATCATATGGTGTCAATGTAATACAGATTCTCAAACGATGGCCTAGGGTCTCCGCTGGTCTGTGGATGGTGTGGTGCAGAGATGGATGGGGGAGGAATGTCGGACCCCCTGAGTTGAGCTGTTTGAGGAGACAGCACTCTCATCACCTTGAAAGCCCCCCTCCCTTGATCCAAAGACACCTCTGGCTCCGAAGAGCCAGAAGAAATCCCCGGAATCAAGGGGGTCGGCTGTGAAGCTGATGTAGGAACAGAGCTCATCTGCGCCGAAGCCCTGACAGGCAGGGTCAGATCCGATAAAGTACAGTTTTGTACCTACCATAAATGTAGATGTCCGATAGATATGCAACTGCAGTCCTTACATATGGGGTTGTCCTGCCTCAGGCAGCCCTCGGTCGTCCGGATTCCAAAGTCTGGGTCCGGCGTCAGCTGATGTCACCTACTCCCCGACGTCAGAGCGGCTGGGGTATAAAAGCATCAGCCGACGCCATCTTCCTCAGTGTTTCTTGCCCCAGATGCCAGGTGCCCTCCAAGGAAGGCTAAATTTAGAACTGGATAAAAATTCCAGACATACACAATAGCAATAAACAGATACACCATAACAGATATCCCCAGCTAAGTATAAAAGGAGGGAAGTGGACCCAATACACAGAGGGGTAGGAGGGAGGGAAAACCTGACTGCAGTTGCATATCTATCGGACATCTACATTTATGGTAGGTACAAAACTGTACTATGTCCTTCAAGAATGCAACTGCAGTCCTTACATATGGGTTGAATACCATAGCCAAGCTGGGGGGGGGGGGGGTAGGCTCTAAGATAAGGATGGTGTAGCTAAAATGCCCTGCAGGACTGCCGAAGCAAAGCCTGCTCGGGATCTGGAATATAAAGGCAGGTTGTAGTGCTTGGAAAATGTATGCACGGAGCTCCATGTAGCAGCTTCTAGAATGTCCATTGTAGCCACCCCTCTTAGGAAGGCTGTGGAGGTGGCTGTAGCTCTGGTGGAGTGTGGCCTGATATTGGCTGGCACACCCTTTCCATGGAAAGAATAACAGAATCTGATGCAATGTCCAATCCATTTTGAAATTGTTTGTTTGGAAATTGCCTTTCCTTGCACACCAGGAGCGTATGCTACAAATAGTTGGTCAGACTTTGTTGGCCTTTGTTCTGTCCAAGTAGTAGCGTAGTTGTCTGTGTATGTCCAAAGTGTGCTGCAGCTTTTCCCCTTTATTTTGAGGATTGGGGAAGAAGGTGGGCAGGTGAATTGCTTGATTTAGACACCCTGGATATCACTTTTGGCATAAAGAAGGATTGGTTCTTAAAGAAACCCTGTCCTGATGAAAAATGAGAAATGGAGGTACTGCCATGAGGGCCTGTATCTCCGAAAACCTTCTTGCTGAGGTAATTGCCAACAGGAAAACTGTTTTCCAGGTAAGAAATTGCAATTCTGAAGATGCTGCTGGTTCAAAAGGAGGAAGAGTTAATTTTTCCAACACGAAGTTGAGGTCCCATGCAGGCACTGGTGGTTTTCTGGGAGGTTTGATATTCTTTATCCCTCTCAGAAATTGTCTTAGTAAAGGATGTGAAAACACAGGTGGATCAGTGTTGTATGTTGCTGAAATTGCTGAAGCGTGTATTTTTATGGAAGAATAGGAAAGTCCATTATGCAGCATTTCTGCCAAGTATTCCAGTATCTGTGGGATGCTCATTACTGATGCATCCTGTCCCTTGTTGGTATTCCAGATGTTGAATCTCTTCCATTTGGCTGAATAAGTCTTTCTGGTGGAAGGTCTGCGTGCTTCCAATAATATCTGTTGAACTTCCTTGGAAAGAGAGATATGGGTAGAAATCATGGAACCCTCCAGGCTGTCAGCTGCAGAGTTTGCAGGTTGGGATGAATCGTTCTGTAAGTGTGCTGAGTCAAGAGTAGAGGCCATAGAGGCAGGGGCCACGGGTTGGTGCAAGTTATGCTCCTTAGTAATGGATACCAGTGCTGTCTTGGCCAATCTGGTGCTATTAAGATGCCTTTTGGTTGCTCTGCTTTGATCTTCAGTAACACCTTGGTTATTAATGGTAGAGGTGGGAATGCATAGATTGTTAGAGAGTTCCAGCTGAATGAGAGAGCATCTATTCTCCAGGCTTGTGGATGGTGTGTCCTCGAGCAGAACTTTTTCAGATGATGATTGAGGTGGGAGGCAAAGAGATCTATGTCCGGCCTCCCCCATGCATGAGTTATTTGAGCAAAAATGTCTGGATGCAACATCCATTCATGCGGGTCCAGGATGCTTCTGCTTAGACTGTCCGCCTGAACATTGCCCCTGCCCAGAACAAACTGGGATTGCAGCTGTATGTTCAGTTTCAGGGACTTTTCCCAAAGAGTCATTGTTAGTCTGCAAAGGGGGTAAGAATGAGTACCTCCCTGCTTGTTTATGTACCACATAACAGTGGTGTTGTCTGTCTTTATTAGCAGAAGGCCTTGTTGAAGATATTTTCCGAAGGCCTCGATTGCATGAATTACTGCTAACATCTCTTTTTGATTGATGTGTAGATGTACTTCCTGGGGGGTCCATTGCCCTTGAATGCATCTGCCCTCCATGTGTGCCCCCCCATCCATGGTCTGAGGCGTCTGTTGTAATGGTTTGGCTTGTTTGAGGTTTGTTGAAAGACATACCTTTGTTTGACTGGCTTACTTGGGCCCACCACAAAAATTCCCTTTTTAGACATGGGATGAGTGGGATAATTGCTTCTAAGTTGTGGCTGTGTTGAGACCATAGACTTTTTAGGTACCACTGCAGTTCTCATGTGTAGTCTTACCAGTGTAATCAGTAGAATGCAAGATGCCATGAAACCCAGGGCCTGCAGGATTTTCCTTGCAGTCATCTGGGTGAGCTTTGCTAGGCTTTTGAAGTAATGTGGTAATTGTTCTTGCTTCTCTTCTGTGAGGTAAGCCATTTATGACTCTGTGTCTAGTTTGGCTCCTAGAAAAATTATTTGTTGGGATGGCAGTAGTCTTGATTTTTGTAAGTTAACTGTGTATCCCAAAGCCTGTAGTAAGTAAATGACATAATTCAAGTTTTTTGTCAAGGCTTGCTTGTTGTCCGCTTGTATAAGGCAGTCGTCCAGGTAAGGGTATATTTGTATCCCCTGGAGTCTGCAGGGTGCAATTACTGATGCCAGCCATTTCGTGAATACTCTGGGTGCAGTAGATAAGCCAAAAGGCAATGCTGAGAATTGATAATGCTCTGACCCTGCAAGAAATCTGACGTATCTTCTGCAACTGTGTCTGATTGGGGATATGCAGGTATGCCTCTTTGAGGTCCAGAGTAACCAGCCAAGACCCCTTGCCCAGCATGGGAAGGAGTTGCTGTAGCGTCAGCATTTAGAATTTTGGTACAATGACAAAAGTGTTTAGAGCGGACAAGTCCAGTATAGGTCTCCATTGCTTTTCTTTTCTTGGAACAAGGAACAGTCTTGAGTAAAATCCCTGGCCTTGTTCCTGAGGAGGAACCTTTTCTATTGCTTTGATTTTTATCAGCTTTGAAACTTGTTCGAATGCCTCTGCCCTTTGATTTTGTGGCAGGTTTGGCATGCCTTGTCTTGTTGGTAAAGTATGGAAGTGGAACCTGTAGCCTTGGTCTATTATGTCCAGAATCCATTTGTCCTTTGTTAAAATGTGCCAATTTTTTGAAAATAAGGATAATTTTCCGCCTAAAGGTGCTTCTCTTTGAGCCTTGGTCGGCGGTGTCAAAGTCAAGTCACTGTGATTGTCCCTGTGGAGCAGGGGATGTCCCTGCGCCACCTCTCTGATTAGTCCGTTGCCATTGGCGTCCTCTGTATTGCCCTCTTCCTTGGGTACGCCTGTTTTTTCCCCTTTGAAACTTGTCAGTGTCTGGAAAGGACCAATTCTTAGAAGGCCAATTCCTGCTGAACCTTGGTGGCTGAACCTGGAGGAAATCCTTGACTGTTTGCACTGATTTAACCTTTTCCTCAATTGACTTCAACACATCCTGAGCATTAGCACCAAATAGCTTGTGTTTTTCCAGAGGTGCATCTAGAAGCTTTACTTTAACATGATCTGGCAATGCCTGTTCTTTCAACCATGCATGTCTACGAATGACTGCCCCTGTCATAGCTGCTCTACATGAAGCTTCCAATGCATCATAACCACACTGAAGAAAATGATTGCTAACCTGCTGAGTGTTATGGACCAAATCCTGCAAGACCTTTCTATCTAAAGGCTCAGGAGAGGCTAACTTTTTCTGAAAATCATCCATCAAGAAATCCTGATACTGAAACATATGAAAAAGGCAATTAAGGGCTCTCATGGCAAGTGTGGTTGAGGTATAAACTTTTTTGCCCCACCTCTCCAGGGACCTAGCTTCCCTGTCTGAGGGCAAAGGGTGTCTGTATGCTCAACCCTGGGCCTTTTGTCCGAAGGTGGCTGAGAACCTCTGTCAGGATGGGCCTGGGAGCCTCTGATTAAGGAAATTAAATCTGCAGCTAAAGTCATGATTTGTTTATCAGTAGTGGGCTGAGGCAAAGCTTTAGGAGGGTGAGACTTAGCCTGGCTGGCAGCCTTAGCACGTGTGTAGGCCTTGATAGACATAGACATAGGGGGCCTAGCTGCCCCACGTGCTGGAGTCACCTTGTCCACCGGTATGGTCTCAGGCAAATCTTGGGCTTCAGTTTCTGGAGGAAAATCAACAACCGGCACTGGTGCAGGCTCCGGGGCCGGAGTGATCGGTAAAGCGGTGTCGTCGGTCCGGAGTGGCGAACAACCGCCTCAGAAGAGACCGACGCACTCGCGGTAGTTTTTGGCGTGGTGTCGGTGGAAGTCGCGGGCCGAGAATGTCGGTCCCGGTCTTTCCGTTTTTTGGAAATATGTGGTGCCGGTTGTTCCGACGGCATGGTATAAGAGTATTTATCACCAAAAAAGTCTTCAGCAAACTCTGCCCGGCGCCTGAGTGTGCGCTTATTGAAGCAAGCACAGGCAGCACAGGCCGAGATGTCGTGGTCTGGGCCAAGGCAGGGGAGGCAGTAAGAATGGAAGTCCTTATGAGGTATTTGTTTACCACAAGACAAACAGTTATTAACTTTTTCAGTTTTTTCTGACATCGGCTGAGGCAAGAAAAGGTTCCCCAACGAGGTACTTAGCTTTTTGATGACTTCGGATACGTAAAACACAGG
This sequence comes from Protopterus annectens, assembly GCF_019279795.1. Classification (NCBI taxonomy): domain Eukaryota; kingdom Metazoa; phylum Chordata; order Ceratodontiformes; family Protopteridae; genus Protopterus; species Protopterus annectens. The sequence goes on from NC_056734.1 coordinate 169,566,111, forward strand.
AGCTGACCGACTGGCACTTGCGAACTGCTTCTGCTTTGGGCACCGCGCGGCAAGAAAGACTGAGGAAGATGGCGTTGGCTGATGCTTTTATACCCCAACCGCTCTGACGTCGGGGAGGAGGCGACATCAGCCGACGCCAGACCCAGACTTTGGAATCCGGCCGACCGAGGGCTGCCTGAGGCAGGACAACCCCATATGTAAGGACTGTAGTTGCATTCTTGAAGGACATCTGTCCGATTCGACCACAGACCGTCGGCTCCTAGACTACCCGGATGGAACCGAGGATGTCAGAGCAGATGTCGGTTCCGAAGATGCCAGGATGGTTCTCAGCACTAATGGTTCCACAACAGTCGGTTGCAAACATTCCAGCTCTGAGGTCCCGGGTCGGCTCGAGGAGGAATCTATGATGGTGGGATGGTCTTGACTGCTTCAGAATCTCTGTGGGTTTGATCTGAGAGGAGTTTAGCCAGCGCTGGTGACTCTAGAAGCCTATGCACCACCCTATCCACATCTTCGTCCAAAAGACTCCTGGAGGACTTAAGAGGAGAGGGTAGGAGATCTTACTGACTAAAAATTTGGAATTCTGGCCGACTGAGGGTAGCCTGCCAGCAGGATAACCCAAGAGTAATGACTGCAACAGTGAAATACGATGAACATCAGGAGGAAATGGCTCCAATTCTGTGGAGCTCAAACTCCATTGGCACCAATAAAGCTGGAGCCGATGAAGCAGACTTTGTTAGTTCCGAAATAGTGGAGCTGGAGATGCAATTTTGTTTACCTTTTTAACAGGCTCTGATTGCCCTGAAGAGGGAGAAGACCTTTTTGTGGACATATCCGATTTGAATGAAGGAGATTGCACTGATCCTGAAGTGCCTGGACCTTCATCTAGAGCTTCTTGGAAGGGGGACCTCAACAAACCTCCCATAATTAATTTATTTTTACACTCTAACAGCACTCTAGAGCTAAAAGAGTGGCAGATCGAGCATGATTCCTGAAGATGTACTGCTCCAAAGCAGTAAACACATATAGTATGGGAGTCAGTGAGAGACATCTTCTGGCTGCATCTAGTACACTTTTTAAAGCCAGAAGGCTTGGTTTCTTTATGCTCCTTGGACATGCTTAAATCATAGAGGACACACACGAGAGCAAACAAAAAACTGCCACAACTACTCAACACAGTAAAAAAAATTACGATATAATTATATATGAAACAAACTTTTTTTTTTGTAATACAGAAAATTCAGCAAGGAAGAGAAGAAGTTAGGTAGCCCTCTAACTAAAACAGGCAGCGGAAGCCCTCTAACTTAAATCAACTAATGCTCCTTTTTTTCAAGCAGTAGGAAAGAAAAATATTAATAATGACCAACAAGATGCCCACTAATTAAAACAGGCAGCGGTAGCCCTCTAACTTAAACGGGCTGGCACCTTGCAAGTTGTGTTTAACAGTACTAAAAGTTAACCGGGACAGGGAGAAACAAGGCCCAATGAAAAAATGACGGCCTGAAGCAACAGCAGCAACAACAAACTTTGCTAAGAAACTACAAAAAGCACAAGAAAGTAAACGCTTACTATATTCAAGAAATGTTTTCCAACAACAAAGATATAATAAAGGTAAAAAAGGAATAAAATGTTGATCACTTGGCCACAGCCAAGATGGAAGCCTCCAATCTGTTTAGCGGCAAAAGAGATCTGGGGAGCTTCACTAGAGCACAATGGGATAGGGATACAGCCACGAGCCAATGGAAGTCCTTGAGCTATAGTATACGGCCAAGTCAGAACTGAGGATAGGTTCCGAACCCAACCAGTAAGAATGAAGGCAAGATAGGACAACATAACATTGACAGTTTTCCTGAACATATTCCCCAGTGAAAGTGAAAGTAAAACTAAGGTATGCGGCATACATTCCATCTTGGATCCTATAAAAAGGAGATAAACAGACTTCCCAAGCAACAGTAGTCATTATCTCTCACAAGAAGTTAGTCTTTGTCTTGAGACACCTGCACCTTGTAGAACACTAACTTCACCATGACCAAAGCACTGTTAACAGTTAAAGAACACAAACCAAAAAATGGTTATGTAATAAAACTATGAAATAAACCATATAAATGCACAGTGATAGGAAGCAAACACCCAGAGATTTACCTTCTCCTGTGCACGAGCAACAGGGTGCTGAAATGGGGGTAAATTTGTGATTACCCATCCACTCAGTAAGAGAAGTACTTTACTTTAGAGTGGAAGATGATTCTATAGAAGTAGTACTCTGTGTAGTACAAACCTATCCCTTGAATATGTTCTAGTTATTTTGCAAAAACAGACAGAAAACCCTTCAGCAGGTCCTTATGATACCACTGGCCTTGCAAATAAGTAATAGGTCTGACTGAATATGGAGTGAACTTTTTAATAACCCTGTCCTTAATTCATGGGATTGTGCATGTCTGGAGTAGGAGAAGATGGAAATAGTTGAAGATGAGAGGACAGAAATGTAGTTAGTGGCAGGGGAAGAAAGGAGAATGACTGCAAAGCAAAAGTGTGGAAGGGGACACAAAAGGTAGGGTACATATAAAAATGTGTCTGTAGTTGTACTGAAAAAAGTATGGAGAGGGCAGAGAAGAAGCTGGAAAAGTCAAGGAAGACATGTGGTATAGCAAGAAGTGGAAAGGAGGCTGTGAGAAGAAGGGGAGTAGAATGCAGGTGACAGTGGTGGATTAGGGGGAGTTCATGAGGAAATGGCCAGGGAATGGTAGAGAGGCAAAGATGAACGTGATATTAATGGTAGGAGGGGAGGGGAGTGGTTCAGGATGGTTAAGGAATGGATTTTTTTTTTTACTGCAAAACAGCAGAAGGGGAAGTTATAGGAAGTGAGCTATTCCTAGTTTTTTTTCCTCCTTTCGTTATGGGATTTAGTCTGATCTGTTGCTGTAACAGTTTCTTTATGAGTATATGATGTAGTTTGATAAACCTGTGGACTGAGAGAAAGAATAATTGTGTATGAACTTACCAGAGATGTCCTTTCTCTTCTATGTTGCAGTATTCTTTACATGAGGGAGTTGCTTGCTCAGGCGACCCAAATTCGGCCAGTATACCGAAGTCTTTTACTACTGTAAGATGCATGGTACATCTCACGTTGGCAGCTACTGGACATGGGCCATAAAAGTGACGTACGCGCACACCATCCTCAGAACTGAAGCCCCAGGTGGAGAGAGAGTCCAAGAAATAGAGAGTCAAGTACATCCAAGAACCACTGGAAGTGGAGAAGGATGGTGGGACAGAATACTGCAACAGAGAAGAGAAAGAAATCTATAGTTATGGTCAGTTCTTATACAACTATTCTATATTCATTACAAGAGGGAGAATACCAAAGTTCATGCAGAGAGGGAGGGAATATTCCAGGAAGTCATGAAGGATGCCCCTAATAAACCAAGCCCTTTATCTGGAGTTGGAATCTAGCTTGTAATGTTTGGTATAGGTGTGGAAAGAGGTCCAGGTAGCTGCTTCTAGTATAGAGTTGGTGTCTAGCCCTTTCAGAAAGGCACCAGATGAGGCCACTGCTCTGGAAGAGTGAGCTTTGGTCAAGCAGGTAGGTGTTTTTCCATGGTAGGCATAGCAGAAGGTAATGGATTTGGAAATCCAGTTAGAAATGATCTGTTTGGCCAGGGGCAATCCCAGAGCCCAGGGGTAGAAAGAGAAACAGATAGTCAGACTTCCTAATATGTCTTGTTTTGTGACTGTAAAATCTGGGTTGTCTATACACATCAGTGTTGTAAGATCTTTTCGCTATTGTTTTGGGGAGAACAGAAAAAGGTTGGTAAGTGAATAGCCTGGTTTAAACACAACTCATTAACTACCTACTCTGGGAATAAAGGTAGGGTTGATGCAAAGGGAAACCCTGTCTTTGTGGAAGATCAAAAAGGGGGGGAAGCCATCAGGGTCTAGAGCTCAGAGACCCTTCTGGCAGAAGTTACTGCTAGCAGCAGAACAGTTTTCCAGGTGTAGTGTTTTAAGGAGCTAAAGGAAGCTGGCTCAACGGGTGTGACAGTATGTGCAGGACGCCTTTGAGGAACTGGTTGGCCTCTAATCTAGAAGCTAAAGGGGGTGAAAGAGGCAGACATGTGGAAATGGCTGACAGCAGTGCTTTTACTGAAGAATAAGCTAAGCCAGAAATTAAGTAACTCACACCGGTATGAAAGACCCAGAGGGAGATCCACTGTTAGTGGGTGCAGATTTCGAAAGAGACACCAAACAGAAAATCTTTTCCATTTAGAAAGGTAAGATTTCCTTGTATTGGGTTTCCTGACCTCCTAAAGGACTTGAAGCACGTCCTCAGAGAATAGGTGTCTAAAAGGTATCAAGGCTCTATCATCCAAAGAGTCAGCTGTAGAGTTTCCAAGTGTGGGTGGGTGACAGAGCCCTTGTGTTGTGTGAGTAGGTCCACTTTGTGAGGTAACTTGTGATGACTGCCCTTGGCTAGGTGCAGGAGAAGGGGGAACCAATGCTGCCTTGCCCAATAGGGAGTTACCAGCAAAATTATTGGTCTGTCCTGTTGAATCTTCAGCAGGACTTTCAGAATGAGCAGAAAGGGAGGGCGTGAAAGATACTGACAGGGCGTCCACTTTCCATGCCAGAGGGCAAGGTTATCTGGCACAAAATTTTGGTTTTATCGGTTTAGAGGGAAAGCAAACAAGTCTATTTGAGGAATATCTCACTGGTGGACTATGCGCATGAACACATCCGTGTGAAGCATCTGTTCATGGGCCTATGTTGTGGATCTGCTCAGCGTGGCTGCCACAGAGTTCTGATTGGAAAGTCTGTAGACTGCCTGCAGAGAAATCTGAAGTTGGAGGGCTAGTTCCCAAATCTGTAAGGCTAATCCGCACAAGAAGTAGGACCCCCCCCCAGCACTTGTTTACGTACCACAGAACAATCATGTTGTCCGAGTAGATCTTCAGTCATCCGGAGTTCAGGAGGTACTGAAAGGACTGAATGACCAGGATCAATGCCTTCATCTCTTTTGCATTTATCTGATCCTTTTCCTGAGAGGAAGACCATCGGCCTTGAACAACATGTGGGACCAGCGCAGTCCCCCAGCCTGTATCTAAAATATGTGTACAGGTCGTGTTGGAGGGAAGTGGGTAGATGGGGATTCCTGGGTTGATGGACATTTGCTGTATCCACCACAGAAGCTTCTTCTTTAAGAAAGGTAGGAGTGGGATTTGAAATTCCAGAGGGTGGGCATGTGTCCACACAGATTTCAGGAACCACTGAAACTTCCTCATGTGGAGTCTTGCCAGGGGCAACATAGGAACAGTGGAAGCCATCAGTCTCAGGATTCTGAGAAATTGCTTTGCTGACAAATGAAACAGGAAAAGGATCTCTGAAAAGGTCTCACAGAGCTCCTGAGTCTTTTGAGGTGGAAGGGACATTATCTTTCTGTCTGTTTGGAATCTGCATCCCAGAAAGACATGATCTTGGGATGGGGTGAGGGTAGATTTTTTGAAGTTGTGAATCCTACATGTTGTAGGATGACAACTGGCTGAGTGGAGGTTCCTCAGCAGTTCCTCTAGTGTGTTTGCCTGGAACAGTAGGTCGTCCAGGTAAGGGAAGATTAGAATGCCCTGGAATCTGCAGAATGTGATTGCTGGTGCTAAACATATTGTGAAAACTCTTGGGGCTGTAGAAAGACCAAAAGGCAAGGCAGAGAACTGAAAGTGCCAGGATCCCAGTGAGAAATGACATTTCCTGAACTTGGGATGAATGCAAATATAGAAGCCTCTGATGGAGCCGATGGGGAGACTGTCTTGTTGGTGCCAGCCGGAACCGACGTAGAAGGTAAACCTGGAACCAAAGACTGCTCCGAACTTGGAGCAGACGGCTTAGTGGATTTAGGGGATTTCAGTGGCTATGAGCTCTTGGCCGGTGAATCCTGGGGTTTTAAAAGACCCCTAAGAATCAACTTATTCTTATGCTCCTGCAGGACTCTTGGACTAAAGGCATGGCAAATAGAACAGGAGTCCTGCAGGTGCACAGCGCCTAAACAATAGACGCAAGAAGTGTGCCCATCTTCAGAGACATTTTCTGACAGCACGAGTCACACTTCTTAAACCCAGAAACCTTAGATTCCTTTGACATACTTTACTGTAGAAGGAAACCGACCAATTATGGCAACAATAAAAAGGAGCAATATTTAGTCTACAAGAACAAAAAACACACCTACTAGAAAGGCTATAGATAAAGGTTTTTTTTTTTTTCTTAAGAAGATAATAGGAAGGCCTCTAATTTAACTCCTAGCCTACAAGAAAAAAGCAGTAGGAAAACCTTCAACTTAAACGGCTAACCTGGAATGAAGGGGGGAGGGGTGGGGGAGAACTCCAAGTTAAATGAGTTCTACAAAAAGAGGGATACTATATAATAAACAAATATCTACCACAGAAACAAAACTATCGCTAATGATAAAGTACTAGAAGAGTTAAATTCTAGTGAAAAATTACACAAAAAACTCTATACAAGCCTGAGCCAGAAAAAAGTACAGTTTTGTACCTACCATAAATGTAGATGTCCGATAGGTATGCATCTGCAGTCATAACATATGGGTTGTCCTGCCTCAGGCAGCCCTTCGGTCGGCCGGATTCCAAAGTCTGGGTCTTGCCTTGGCTGATGTCGCACTTTCCCCGACGTCAGAGATTCTGGGGTATAAAGGCATCAGCCGACGCCATCTTCCTCAGTGTTTCTTGCCCCAGATGCCAGGTGCCCTCTAGGAAGGCTAAATTTGGATAAATGTTGAAAATTCCAAACAGTAGCAAACAAAATATATATATATACATATATACATACTAACAAATACACCATAATAGATTCCCCCAGCTAGCTGAAGAAGGGGTAAGCACCCTAGGAGTACCACACAGGAGAAGGAGGGTGGGTAATCCTGACTGCAGATGCATACCTATCAGACATCTACATTTATGGTAGGTACAAAACTGTACTATGTCCTTCAAGGATGCATCTGCAGTCATAACATATGGGTAGAATACCATAGCCAAACTGGGGGAGGAGGTACTAATATAAGGATGGTGTAGTTAAGATCCCCTGTAAAACTGCAGTTGCAAAACCTGCTCGGGATCTGGAGTATAAAGGTAGATTGTAATGCTTGGCAAATGTATGCACAGAGCTCCAAGTAGCAGCTTCTAAAATGTCCTTGGTAGCCACCCCTCATAGGAAAGCTGTAGTGGTGGCTGTGGCTCTTGTGGATTGAGGCCTGATATTTTCAGGAGCTGTCTTTCCCTGAAAAGAGTAGCAAAAACGAATGCAATTTCCTATCCATTTTGAAATTGTCTGTTTGGAATTTGCTTTTCCTTGCACTCCAGTTGCATATGCTACAAAAAGTTGGTCAGTTTTTCTGCTGGTTTTAGTTCTGTCCAGATAGTAGCGTAGTTGTCTGTGTACATCCAAGGTGTGCAATAGTTTTTCCCCCCTGTTCTGTGGGTTAGGGAAGAACGTAGGCAAATGAATAGCTTGGTTCAAGGATACCCTGGATACCACCTTTGGCATGAAAGTAGGATTGGTTCTCAGAGACACTCTATCCTGGTGAAAAATAAGGAAAGGCTGCACTGCCTTTAGTGCCTGTAACTCGGATACTCTTCTTGCTGAAGTGATTGCCAGAAGGAAAGCAGTTTTCCAAGATAAGAACTGTAAGTCTGCTGATGCTGCTGGTTCAAAAGGAGGTAATGTTAATTTTTCCAGCACAAAATTGAAATCCCATGTAGGCAGAGGGGGTCTCCTTGGAGGTTTTACATTTTTGATCCCTCTTAAGAATTGTCTGAGGAGAGGGTGAGAGAAGATAGGTGGATCCATGTTGTACTCTGCTGAAATTGCTGAAGCATGAATCTTAATGAAAGAATAGGACAGGCCATTGTGGAACAGTTCTGCTAAATATTCTAGGATGTGTGCTGATATTTGTACCCTTTGATGCGCTCCAAATGAGGAATGTCTTCCATTTAGCTGAGTATGTCTTCCTTGTGGAGGGTCTGCGAGCCTCCAGGATAATGTCCTTGACCCTCTGAGATAAAACAGTTTTGTTTTGTTTTAAGCAATTTTCCAGGCAGTTAGCTGCAGTGTTTTCAAGTTTGGATGCAGGGTCTTGAAGTTGTTCTGCGTTAGAAGAAGAGGCCATAGGGGCAGAGGCCATGAGTTCGCCCGAGACATGCTTCTCAGTAGCGGGTACCAATGCTGCCTTGGCCAGTCTGGAGTTATCAGTATCACCTTTGGCTGTTCCTCCCTGATCTTCAGTAGAACTTTGTACATCAATGGGAGAGGTGGAAAAGCATACACTGTTAGGGCATTCCAGCTGAGAGAGAGAGAGTCCACCCTCCAGGCTTGTGGGTGGTATACTCTTGAGCAGAATTTCTTCAGTTGGTGGTTGAGTGGGGAGGCGAACAGGTCTCTCTCTGGCAGTCCCCATTTGCTTGTTATGATTTTGAAGATATCTGGATGCAGCATCCATTCGTGAGCATCCGTGGTAGTTCTGCTTAGGCTGTCTGCTAGTGAATTCTCTTTTCCTGGTACGAATTTGGCCTGCAGCTGGATGTTGAGATTCAGGCCTAGGTTCCACAGATCCATTGCCATCCAGCATAGAGGGTAGGAATGCGTGCCTCCCTGTTTGTTTATGTACCACATGACTGTGGTGTTGTCTGTCCTTATCAGCAGATGTCCTTGTTGGAGGAATGATTTGAATGTCTCGACTGCATGTTTCACCGCCAGCATCTCCTTTAGGTTTATGTGCAAGTTCAGCTGGTCCTGAGACCATAGGCCTTGGGTACACTTGTCCTCCATGTGTGCTCCCCATCCTAGGTCTGAGGCGACCGTGGTGATGGTCTGCCTTGGTTGTGGTTTGTTGAAAGGCAACCCTCTGTTGGACTGGCAGGCCTGAGCCCACCACAGGAATTCCTTTTTCAGGCATGGAATGATTGGTATCATGGTTTCTAGACTGTGCCTGTGTTGAGACCATACATTCCTTAGGTACCATTGTAATTTTCTCATATGTAGCCTGGCATGCGGGATCAAGATTATGCAGGATGCCATGTAACCCAGTGCCTGCAGGACTTTCCTTGCAGTGAGCTGAGTTTGTCTTGTCAAAGCCATGAAGTAGACTGGAAGTTGCTTTTGTTTTTCTTCTGTGAGAAAAGCCATCTGAGTCATTGTGTTCAGATCCGCTCCCAAAAATATTATCCTTTGGGATGGCACTAGTCTTGACTTCTGGATGTTGACTGTGTATCCCAAGGCCTGTAACAGGTGCATGACATAGGCCAAATCCTTTATTAGTTTTGTCTTGTTGTCCGATTGTATTAGGCAGTTGTCCAGGTATGGATAGATTTGAATTCCCTGAAGCCTGAAATGTGAAATTACTGATGCCAGGCATTTCGTGAATACTCTGGGCGCAGTAGATAAGCCAAAGGGCAATGCTGAGAATTGATAATGCTCTGATCCTGCAAGAAATCTGAGGTGTCTTCTGCAATCTGGTCGTATAGGGACGTGCAGGTATGCCTCCTTGAGATCTAGAGTCACCAGCCAAGACTCCTTGCCCAACATGGGAAGAAGTTGCTGTAGGGTCAGCATCTTGAATTTTGGCACAATGAGATATGTGTTTAGTGAGGACAAGTCGAGAATAGGCCTCCATTGGTTTTCTTTTCTTGGTACAAGGAATAGTCTGGAATAAAATCCTTGGCCTTGTTCCATAGATGGTACCCTTTCTATAGCTTTCATCTGAAGTAAATTGTGGATTTGTCTTAAAGCCTCTGGCTTCTGGTTTGGTGGAAGGTTTGGCATTCCGCTCCTTCTTGGAAAAGTGTGGAAGTGAAACCTGTATCCTTTGTCTATGGTTTGCAATGTCCATTTGTCTTTTGTAATGCAATACCAGTTTTCAAGAATAAAGACAGCTTTCCGCCCAAGGGTGCTTCCAGTTGTTCCCTGGTAGGCGGAATCAGAGTCAAGTCATTGTGTCTGTCCTGTGGAAGTGGTTGTAGTTGCAGCTGTGGCAGTACTCCTCTGGTTGGCAGGCTGCCACTGGCGACCCTGTAGGCACCCTTTGATTGACCTCTGCCTCTTGGGCGTCTATTCCTGCCCCTCTGTGTTCTGGAGGTGTCTGGAAAGGACCAATTCTTTGAAGGCCAGTTTCTGCTGAACCTCGGAGGTTGAACCTGCAGAAAATCCTTTACTGTTTGCACAGATTTTGCTTTTTTTCCACTTTCTTTAGAATCTCCTGTGCAGGGGAGCCAAATAAACTTTGTTTCTCCATTGGAGCATCTAGGAGTTTAGCCTTGACATGGTCTGGCAAGGATTGCTCTTTAGCCAGGCATGTCTTGAATTACTGCCCCAGTCATAGCTGATCTAAATGAAGCCTCCAGTGCATCATAGCCACATTTTAAGAAATGATTACTGACCTGCTGAGAGTTGTGTACCAAATCCTGAAGGGACTTTCGGTCTAAAGGTTCAGTAGAAGAAAGCTTTTATTCAGCTGATCTAACAAATATTCCTGGTACTGTATCATGTGGAAGTGACAGTTTAATGCCCTGGCAGAAAGAGTAGCAGATGTATAAACCTTTTTTCCCCCACCTCTCTAATGCTCTTGACTCTCTTTCAGAGGGTAGGGGGTTTTGGCCGTGGCAGCTGCAACACCTTTTGGGCCCTGAGATATAGTTTCTGGGTCTGCAGCATGGGCTTTATACAAATGGAAGTGAGAATCCGGGACCCTGTAATATCTGTCAGGTTTGGCAGGGGCTGGGGGAAGAGAGTCAGGGGCAGAACTGACATCATTATATGCATCATCAACTACAGTTAGCACAGGTGGTATGGCTAAAGGCCTATGCTGTGGTAAGTGTAAAAAGGTTCTTAATCTTTTTCTAGAATCAGAGAAATCCTGACCCTGCCATTGAAAGTGTTCCCTCATTGAATGCAAAGTTTCCCCAAAGGAAAATTCTTCAGGAGGGGAGGCAGAAGGAATAGAGTCTTCTGCATCTGAATTCTCATAAGGAGAATATGGCCCTTCCTGATGGCCTGATAAATCAGATCCATCCGAGGATTAATCTGAGGAGAGAGGTTCAGGGAGTTCAGTCCTAGGCCTTTTGTCAGGAGGAGGGTGGGAGGCCCTGTCTGGGTGAGGTTGGGAACCCCTAATCATGGATATAAGGTCCTCAGCAAGGCTGAGAATCTGAGAACTTGAGGAAGGTCTCTGAGAAGTAGCTTTTGCAGGTAAGGCTTTTGAAATTTTAGCTGCTTTAGCTCTGGAGAAGGCCTTAATAGTCATAGAAGCAGGGGGCATAGCTGCCCCACGTGCAGGAGTAGAAATGTCCAAAGGAATGGTGTCGGACAATTCTTGTGCGCTTGCTTCTTCGGTAGGGATTTCTGTAGCCGACGCAGCCGGGCCTCTCTGGCCTCGGTTGTCGGAGGTATGATTCGGCAGAAGTAAGAACCGAGGACTCTGTTTCAGCGAAACCGAGACACCGCGGTAGGCCTAACCGTGGTTTCAGCGAAACCGCGGCGCGAAATGTCAGTCCTTTTCCTTGCGTTTTTGGCTAAATGTAGTCGGAGTCTCCGGCGGCATTTTATATGCAAAAGCGGATCCAAAAACTCTTCTGCAAACTCCGACCGACGTCTAAGAGTCCGTCGGTTGAAGGAGGCACAGGCTAAACAAGCTGATACGTCGTGGTCTGGGCCTAAGCAAGGGAGGCAGTAAGAATGGAAATCCTTATGAGGTATTTGTTTCCCACAAGTTAAACAATTATTGACTTTGTCTGACATCGGCTGAGGCAAGAAAGAGTCCCCAGCGGGTACCAGCTTTTAGAAGTCTTCGGTAGCTGAAATCTCTGGATATGACCGACCGGCACTTGCGAACAGCTTCTGCTTCGGGCACCGCGCGGCAAGAAAGACTGAGGAAAATGGCGTCGGCTGATGCCTTTATACCCCAGAAGCTCTGACGTCGGGGAAAGTGCTACATCAGCCGAGGCCAGACCCAGACTTTGGAATCCGGCCGACCGAAGGGCTGCCTGAGGCAGGACAACCCATATGTTATGACTGCAGATGCATCCTTGAAGGACATCAACACCTCGCAGCTGAAGCGGCAAACGAGATCTGGGTAACTATCGCTAGGCATTATGGGATAAGGGGTAGCCTCAAGCCAGTAAACAGGCTCCGATCCCAACCAGCAAGAACGAAGGCGAGATAGACAACATTATCTGTTTCAGAATAAGAAGAAACACGGATGGTTTGCTTTGCATGGAGGAATGCACAGATGGTTTGCTTTGCATGGAGGAATCCCCTGGAAAGCAGGGAGGGAATCCTACTGTCAAATGACTCTCCACTAAATGACTTTTAGGACCCATATATCTAAAACAATGTGATACCCACTAGGGAAGATTTAGACTCGGACAGGAAGATATTTTCAAAGGGTGTGTGTGCAGGTGTAGGGGGGGCAGGCTGAAAAGGCCAATAGTCATCCTGACATTTTAGAAAGTGCTTGACTTCCAGAGTCTTTCCCTTTATTTTCTGAGCCTCACTGCCACTGTTTTTAAACTAGAGAGAATCCACTAGCCTAATAAACATAAAATAATAAAATAAACGATAGACTCAGATTTGTAACTTGTTCCTGTAAAATAGGACCTGCTGCAAAACATGTCAAAGGAATGTATACACACTAACTCCATACCTGTTGCAATAATCCACCACTGAATCTCTAGTTGTAAATAAAACTTCTTCTCCTTTCTTCGATTTTGCCCACTTTGAGTCAAGGAGACAGTCCACTGCTTTTGAAGCTGCAACAAGAAAAAAAAATATTTACACATCTCCAAAAACTGAAATGTACATGAGGAAATGTTTGGTAGCTTAATGGAAAACCCTGTTTCATAGTTCACATGTGCTAGGATTTTTTCCACAAACTATTTTCAAGTGTAATATTCCATATCAGAATACTTCCACAATACACTCATTCATAAAATAAAGCATACAGCAGTACATATTTAGAGAACAGATAGTAAAAAACACAAAAAAAAAAAAAAACGTTTCCTGCAATAAGGGGACAACAAATTATGGCCTAACATGTGGTATGGGTCATTAGAACAAAAAGTTTGTACTTTTGACAAAACCATGGCCTGAAATATTCCTATACCACACAGAATACAGATAAAGAAATGCTAGAAGTTATAGGAAATCTGAATGAAAAGTAGGAAAGAAGTATTGGGAGGTACAGCTAGACAATCTTTCAACCAATAATTTCAATCCATCTCCTGTACTGGTAGCATTTGCGGTTAACCAAAGGGAGTCCTTTTAAAATATGTAGTTACAACAGGGCAATATTCGACAGTGCAAATATTTTACAAGGCGTATGTAAAGAGGAAGAAAAAAACAAAACAGGAGTCCTTTAATGCAGTATGTGCTACAGAGATAGCTGAAATTCAAATTAAGACTTTTTTCAGTACATCAATCAAACATCAAAACAACTCAAAAATTCAACACATCTGAGTTGAGGACTGCTGGTGGAAGGCTTTCTGTGTACTTATCAAATTGGCCTGAAGGATTAACATGTACAAGTCAAGTCTTTCATTCCTGCTGGCATAAAAGGCTTGCATCTGCACAATAAGCAAACATGGTTACCCAGCGCCTTATATATACGCAAACCTCTCCAGTTAATATCCTCTATAAGAAACGCCATAGTCTCCCACTGCTCACAGCTGCTCAAAGAGCTGCCAGTTTGCACACAGGGCAGCACCACTGCAGGACATCCTATAATATACTACTAAACACTCTAGACCTTTAAGTAACTCTCTTCCACTCCTTGCCATCTACTAAGGATCTGGTACAATGGATAGGTGCTTCCGTCATCTCTGCTTCTGTTATGGTGGATATGGGCATCCTGAGGCTGTGTAGTAACTGCTTCATGTTCACTGACAACCATTTAATTTTAAAACAGTGTGAGAGAGAGAGAGAGAGAGATACAATGTCACTAGAAGCAAAGCTCTCACATACACGAACAAAAAAAGCAAACCTGGTTGTCAGCATTACACCTAAAACACTAAGGAACAAACACCCGCATGTAATCTACTCAAACTTTCAAGACCTCCTAAAAGTATGTCTCAATGGCCCCATGCACAGAAAAGACAGCGCCTTACACAAAACATTGATAATCACAGTAGCACTGCTTCCAAAGACAAAGTAACACACCGCACAGCCAAGCCATTTAGTTATTTTGTGCAAAATCTGGCCAAATTATTTTGCGTTTTGTACATAATACTATGTTGTCATAACACTTCCAGTATCTCCCTCTCTGACCCTTTCCTTTTTGTACATAATGTCAAGTATGCTTACTAGTTTATATCTATCATGAGATCTCTATGCCAATTACACCGTACATGTATAACAATCAGAAACAAGCCTGTCTGAGTCTAAATTCTTAGCTTTACAGATATTCTTCTCTGATCCCCTTCCACTTTACTAACATTCTCTTCTTCCTGTCCGAGACTGCATATTACTCAAGTTATAAATTAAACTGGTATAGGTATTATGTTTCTTGCTACTACATTTTTTACTCTGTGCCATTTATGTATCAAATATTTATTAATCAACACTAGTATTTATTAATCATCTTAAATATGCTTGTATTGGTAAATAATGCAACTTCTCTCTCTCTTCTGTGAAAATTCTCCATTTGAAAAAAATCCTTTCTTGTTAAAAACCACATGTATAAATTTTTTGTATGGAGCTTTTCTCCCTGGGCCTCTGCTGAAAATGGGTCACTAGCCCAGTCAGCCACTCATGTAAAATAAATAAATATTGAGGATTCCAATGTAAGACATACTGATGTCCACGCCACCAGGGCAAACAAGAGGAAGATCACAGAGCTGTCTGGGGCCAGGATCCTCCAGATCATGCATGGACTTAGGTTTCTATCCCTCAAGTACCAGTATGACAGTCCTAGTCCATGTGGGTGCAAATGGCCTAAGACATACCTTAATGGACTATATGAACAGACATATGATGGAGCTCACTGAATGTGTGTCCCAGGTGGGTATGAATCTAGCCATGAGTAGCATCCTACCTTCACCAGTGATGATGCCACAGTACCAGCAATAAATGACTGCAACAACTGGCTTGGTTTCTGGTGGCACAACAGGGGGATCCAACATCTGTCAGCCTGGGGAGACATGATCGCCAAACCAAGATACTTTGCCAGAGATTGTTTGCACTTCTCACCACTTAGCTTCTGGATACTAGCACAACCTCTTTCATAGTGCCTTTTTTTAGGCCGTGCCAAGTTGTTAAACCCTCCAACTCAAAATAAATAAATAAATCCCTCACAACCAGCTAAAGGTACTGATGCTCAATGCAAAAAGATTAAATACAAAAATGCACTCATTGGAAACACTACTCACCCTGGAGGATGCAGACATATGTGCAGTCATGGAAACATGGCCCAGAACCATGGAGAGCACCCTGGATTATCAAAGGCTACAATGCCTTTCATACATTTTGAACCCCTCAGCTCAGAATAACACAAAGGGAGGTGTCGTCTCAGCGTTTATAAAGGACAAGTACACTGCTAGACTGGTCCAACAATGTGACATACTTGAGCTGCTCCATGACAAAAGTACAGTTTTGTACCTACCACAAATGTAGATGTTCGAGTGGTCATACAGCTGCAGTCATTACAGATGGGTTATCCTGCCATCAGAGAAGGTGGTAGGCCTGAAGACGCCTTCAAAAATGGTAGGCCTCACTAAATTTTCAGTTTCCCCGCCAAGAGTGGCGTCGGTATCTGCAGTGGGAATGGAGACTGAGGAACCTGCGACACTGGTAAAATAGTTTCATCGGTAGTCAGGGGCTGCGTAGGAGCCTCGCTGAGAACCGGAGAACCGGTAGTCGGATTTTCACTCTTTCTTGCTTAGGGCAGACCTCGGATGTCGGTCCTTGTCTTTGCGCTTTTTGCTTAAAACTGGTGTCGGTGTATCCGACGACATGATATAATTAAATTTTTTGCCAAAATAATGAAGGGCGAACTCCGCCCGGTGCTTAATAGTGCGCTTGTTGAACCTAGCACAAAAACGGCAGGCCAAGATGTCGTGGTCTGGCCCTAAGCAAGAAAGAGTGAAAATCCTTATGAGGTATTTGCTTCCCACAAGAAATGCAATTATTAACTTTGACATCGGTCTGAGGCAAGAAAAGTTTCCCCAACGGGGTACTTAGCTTTAAAGAAGACTTCGGCTGAAATACTTTCGTAAATCTCAGGAGCTGGCCGACCGTCACTTGCGAACTGCTTCTGCTTTGGGCACCGCGCGGCAAGAAAGACTGGAGAAAATGGCGTTGGCTGCCTCTTTTATACCCCTGCCGCACTGACGTCAGGGAAGAAGCGACGACAACCGACGCCGGACCTGGACTTTGGAATTTGGCCGACCGAGGACCCGCCTGATGGCAGGATAACCCATCTGTAATGACTGCAGCTGTATGCACGATGAACATCTAACCACAGATGTGACCCTGTATCATATCCTTGTAACGACAGATCCCCTAACACGAGTCTGGAAAAAGTACAGTTGTGTACACTTATCATAAAAGTAGATGTTTCACTACATATATTCATTACATTTGGGTTATCTGCTTGCAGGCAGCCCTCAGTCGGCCAGATTATCAAAGTCTTGAGTCCTGCGTCAGTTGCTGTCTCATCTTCCATGATGTAAGGTAGTCAGGGGTATAAAGCATTACATTACATCAGTTTTTCTTGTCTCAGATGTCAGGTGCCCTCATAATGGGAAGCAATTATATACAAGGTTACACCTCCAACAAAAAGCAAATACACCAGAAAGCTTTAAGCATAGAAAACAAGAATAGAGGTATAGTCAATAGAAGTCAGGGCGCTGGAGGGAGGGTAACCAGGACTGTAATAGTGAATACACTCGAACATCGACCTTTATGGTAAGTGTACACAACTGTACTACGTTCTTCGTGTTTCACTGTTGCAGTCATTACATTTGGGTAGATTCCCAAAGCTAAGGAAGGGAGGAGGCAATTAGATAGCATTAGGACCAGCTACAAGGTCCTGCAAGGCTGCAGTGGCAAAACCAGCTCTGGATTTTGAAAAAATTGGCAAGTGGCAATGCTTGGTGAAGGTATGTACAGAATTCCAGGTAGCAGCTTCTAGGATGTCCCTGGTAGGGACACCTCTGAGAAAGGCTGTAGAGGTAGATGCAGCCCTGGTGGAATGTGGTCTTATCCCCTTGTAGGGTAGGTTTTCTATGGTGCTTACAGCAGAAATGAATGCAGTGGCCTATCCACTTAAAAATGGTTTGCTTTGAAATGGCCTTCCCCTCTGTACCTGCAGCAAATGCAACCAGCAGCTGTTCAGATTTCCTGAGAGACTTAGTCATGTCCAAGTAAAATCTAAGTTGTCTGTGCGCGTCCAAGGAGTGCAGTATTAATTCCCCTTTGTTCTGTGGATTAGAAAAGAAGGTTGGCAAATGAATGGACTGATTAAGGGCCACACTGGATACCACCTTGGGCATGAAGGAGGGATTGGTCCTGAGGAACACCCTGTCCGCATGAAAGAAGATGAAAGGCTCCACTGCCTTGACAGCCTGTAATTCAGACACCCTTTTTGCTGAAGTGATGGCTAAAAGGAAGGCTGTTTTCCAAGAAAGGAATTTCAACTCTGCATTTGCAGCTGGCTCAAAGGGAGGTAGGGAGAGTTTTTCCAATGCAAAGTTAGGGTTCCAGGCTGGAGTAGGGGGTATACTGTGTGGTCTTAAGTTTTTGGCCCTTCTGAGGAATTGCTTCAGCAGTAGATGAGAGAAGAGGGGTGGCTCTGTATTATAATGAGTTGAAATGGCCGAGGCATGAATTATGATGGAAGAAAAGGAAAGGCCCTAGTGAAGCATCTCAGTTAAGGATTGAAGAATGCGCGGTAAATTGGGCACTGTTGTGTCCATCCCCTGAGTTTGGCTCCAGGAACAGAATCTTTACCATTTCTCAGCATAGCATTTTCTAGTACTGGGCCTCCATGCCTCCAGAATGACATCCATCACTTGCTTACTGAGGGATAATAACGGAGAGATCATGTAAATAGCCAGGCTGCAAGGTTCAGGGTTTCAAGCTGTGGGAGCAGAATCTGGCCCTCCTGCTGGGACAGCAGGGCAGGGGTCTGAGGTAGGTGCCATGGTTCCAGAAGTGACACACTGCACAGGAGGGGGTACCACTGTTGGCATGGCCAGTCTGGTGCAACAAGTATTGCCCTTGGTTATCCTGTTTGATCTTCAGTAGCACTTTGGAGAGGAGAGGCAGAGGGGGAAAGGCATAAACTGATAGGTTTTTCCAGGTAAAGGACAGGGCATCCACTTTCCAAGCTTGTCTGTGGGGAGTTCTTGTGCAGAATATGTCCAATTGGTAGTTCTGAGGGGAGGCAAACAGGTCCATCTCTGGGCTCCCCCATTTGTTTCTCAAAATGTTGAATATCTTTGGCTCCAGTTTCCACTCGTGTGGGTCCATTAGATTTCTGCTTCGGTCATTTGCCAGTATATTTAGCTTGCCTGGCAGGAATTGAGCTTGTAGGTGCACTTGGTAGCTCAAGGCTGTATTACACAGAGCCATGGCTAGTCTGCAGAGAGGGTAAGAGTGGGTTCCCCCTGCTTATGTACCACATAACAGTGGTGTTGTCTGTCTTTACCAATAATTGTCCTGGAAGAATGTGGTCCTTGAAGGCTGTCAGAGCATTCTGTACAGCTAACATTTCTTTCTGATATGCAGGTGCATTTGACTGGGGTTCCATTTGCCCTGAATGCACTGCCCTGCCAAGTGAGCCCCCCATGCATAGTCTGATGCGTCTGTTATTAGGGTTTGGGCGGCAGGGGGTAGAGTGAATGGCTGTCCCTTGTTGTGGTGGCAGGCCTCTGCCCACCAAAGGAACTTTGTCTTTAAGTAAGCAAGGGATGATAGGAATCATTGATTGTAGGTCCTGTGAATGTTGACACCATAGGCTTTTTAGATACCATTGTAGTTTCCTCACATGCAATCTTGCATATGGAATTGGTAGAATGCAAGAGGCCATGAACCCCAGGGCTTGCAGTATTTTCCTTGCAGATAGCTGGGTCTTTGTGGCCAGTAGTTTGAAGTAGGCTGTCAAACGAACTTGTTTCTCTGGCATGAGGTAGGCCATCTGGGAAGGTGTGTTCAAGCTTGCTCCCAGGAATACAATTTGTTGGCAGGGTACTAGATGTGATTTATTTTCGTTTATGTTGTATCCCAGAGAAGTTAGTAATTTCTTTACAAATGCCAGATGACTGAATAGTATGTCTTGGCCTTCTGCTTGAATTAGACAATCGTCCAGCTATGGGTATATATGAATATTTCTTTGCCTGCAGAATGCAATGACTGGAGCTAGGCACTTTGTGAATACCCTGGGCGCAGTAGATAAGACAAAGGGCAGTGAAGAGAACTGAAAGTGCATGTAGCCTGCTCTGAAACATAGGTATCTTCTGCAAGATTCCCTTATTGGGATGTACAGGTAGGCTTCCTTTAAATCCAGTGTTGCCAACCAAGTATTTTTGTCTAGCATGGGAAACAGCTGATGAAGAGTTAGCATTTTGAATTTTGGGATTACCAAAAAAGTGTTTAGGATAGACAGGTCCAGGATAGGACACCAGGAATTGTCTTTTCTGGGCACCAAGAAAAGTCTTGAGTAAAAACCTTGCCCCCATTCCTCTTCTGGGACAGGTTGAATAGCCCTGATGCTTAGAGAGAGAACCTGGTTTTGAGCCTCTGCCCACTGATTTGGGGGTAGGTCTGGCCAACCGTTTGGGGTTGGTAAGCAGTGAAAGTGGAATCTGTATCCTTGGGAAACTATATTTAAAATCCATTTGTCTTGGGTTATGAATTCCCAGTTTTTTGCATGCAGTGGAATCTTTCCCCTTACAGGAACAGTCAGTTGAGCAGGGCTTGGAAGGTTTAAAGTTAAGTGGTTTACCATAGGGGGTGTCTCACTACTCCCAGCTTTGGAAGTGGGAGTCCCCCCACTGCTTAGGCCTGTCAGTACCTTGAGACTGAAGCCTGGATGGTCTGCTGGTTCTGGGTTTGGACTAAGAAGGCCTAGAAGAGGCAGGAAAGGACCAATTCTTAGAAGGCCAGTGCCTACGAAATCTGGGAGGCTATACTTGTAATAAATCTTTAATAGCTTGCATAGATTTAGCTTTTTCCTCCATTTTTTTAAGTACTACTTCTGCTTTGTTGCCAAACAGGCAGTCTTGGTAGGCATCCAGTAATTTAGCTTTAACATGATCTGGCAAAGATTGCTCCTTAAGCCAATCATGCCTTCTAAGTACAGAACCAGTGACAGATATCCCTGCAAATTTTTATACTGATAGCACACCCCTAAATGTAGACTCAGTGGTGAGGGACCTAGGGACACAGATCAAAAATAACCTAAACTTTGACCTCCAGGTAGCTATGGTAGTGACAAAATCCTTGTGTGTAGCTCAACTTATAAGTAAAGGCATGGCATCTAAGTCAAAGGAAGTCATAGTGCCACAACAACCAGTTTACATTAAACCCAGTCTCCACTATCAACATAAAAAAAACTACTTAAACATAAGCCCACTACCTTAGCTGCCAGCAATCTCCCTGCTGAATTCCTGCAAAGTGCAGCAGAAGCAATCGCATAACCTGTATACATACTTATAAAACAGGTCATTATCTGAAGTTTATCCCCACCATCTGGAAAATCTCCCACATCTTACCCTCCCAAAGGAGCTAACTCCACCAAACAAACTATCCCCCAATTGCAATTCTATTCCCCCCTCTCAAAAATTCTGGAAAGGGTCAAACACCCAACTTACAGCCTATCTCCTTAAACACAAGCTCCTATCTAATACCAAACATGGATTTCACCCCTCTCACAGCACCACCACAGCCCTACTGTCCTTTACCAACACAGATAACCAGCATAGAAACAATGGTCAATTTGTATCAGCCATATTCCTGAACCTGTCCAAGGCCTTTGACATGGTCAACCACTAAAAAAGTACAGTTGTGTACCTACCATAAATGTAGATGTTCGAGTGCTAATACAGCTGCAGTCATAACAGATGGGTTCTCCTGCCGTCAGGCGGGTCCTCGGTCGGCTGAATTCCAAAGTCTAGGTCCGGCGTCAGTTGTCGTCGCTTCTTCCCTGATGTCAATGCGACAGGGGTATAAAAGAACCAGCAGACGCCATTTTCTTCAGTTTTTCTTGCCCCAGATGTCAGGTGCCCCCAGAAGGAAGGCAATACATAAAATTATGTAATAATGCAATGCAATATAATCAAAAAACAGTAGCTGCAAGCAAATACACCATAAAAGAATACCCCTAGAGGGGAAGGAGGGAGGGAAACCTGGACTGCAGCTGTATTAGCACTCGAACATCTACATTTATGGTAGGTACAAAACCGTACTATGTCCATCGTGCATACAGCTGCAGTCATAACAGATGGGTAGAATCCCAAAGCTAAGAAAGGGGTGGTAGGCACTAGGTGGAACTAGGAGGAGCCAAAATGCCCTGCAAGACTGCAGTGGCAAAGCCTGCTCTAGATTTGGAGTATAAAGGTAGGTTGTAGTGCTTGGAGAAGGTATGCACAGAACTCCAAGTGGCTGCTTCCAGAATATCCTTGGTAGGAACTCCTCTGAGGAAGGCTGCAGAGGTGGCTGTGGCCCTGGTGGAATGAGTTCTAATGCCTGTAGGTACAGTTTTGCCATGAAAGGAATAGCAAAAGCGTATGCAGTGGGCTAGGCCACAAAGAGCTGTTCTGATTTTCTGAAAGGTTTTGTTCTGTCCAAATAATAACGCAGTTGCCTGTGGATGTCCAAGGAATGCAGTAATCTCTCCCCTTTGTTTAGAGGATTAGAATAAAAAGTAGGTAAATGTATGGCCTGATTTAAAGCTACCCTGGATACCACTTTAGGCATAAAGGACGGGTTGGTTCGTAAGGAAACTCTGTCCTGATGGAAGATGATAAAAGGCTGGACAGCCATGAGAGCCTGTAGTTCTGAAACTCTATGAGCTGAAGTGATAGCCAGAAGGAAAGCTGTTTTCCAGGACAAATACTGTAAATCTGATGAGGCAGCCGGCTCAAAAGGAGGCAAAGTCAGTTTTTCCAGAATGAAATTAAGATCCCAAGCAGGTATTGGTTGTTTCCTTGGAGGTCTTAAATTCTTAGCCCCTCTGAGGAACTGTCTTAATAGAGGGTGAGAGAATAAAGGTGGATCAGTGTTGTATTCTGCAGAAATGGCTGAGGCATGGATTTTGATGGAGGAGAACGAAAGTCCAACGCTTAGCAGTTCAGCCAAATATTATAGTATATGAGGTAAATTCAGTTTTCCAGGGTTCTGGCCCTTTTCTCATTCCAGACACAAAAACGTTTCCATTTTGCGGAGTAAGCTTTTTCTAGTTGATGGCCTTCTGGCCTCCAAAATGACATCCTGCACCTCCTTGGAGAGTAGGGCCTGCTGTGATGCTAAGGAATCTTCCATGCGGCTAGATTGAGTGTTTTTAACTGACTGTGAAGAGTTTTGAAGCTGTGCTGAGTCAGAAGAGGCATTAGAGGCAGGGTCCATGGTGGGGAATGCGTCAGGCTCCTCAGGAGTGGGTACCAGTGTTGCCTTGGCCAGTCCGGAGCAATGAGGATCATCTTTGGTCTGTCTGCTTTGGTCTTCAATCGGACTTTGGGCAGCAGAGGAAGAGGCGGGAAGGCATAAACTGTCATTGATGTCCAACTGAAAGAGAGCGTCCACTCTCCAGGCCTTTGGATGGAAGATCCTTGAGCAGAATTTTGTCAATTGATGATTTTTGTGGGAGGCAAAGAGATCTATGTCTGGCCTTCCCCATTCTTGGATTATTTCTGTAAAACCTTTTGGATGCAACTTCCATTCATGTGGATCTGTCATATTCCTGCTTAGGTTGTCTGCCAGCGTGTTTTCCTTGCCTGGCAAGTACTGTGCTTGTAGTTCCATTTGTAAGTCCATGGCCATGTTCCAAAGTGACATGGCCAGTCTGCATAGGGGATAAGAATGTGTTCCTCCCTGCTTGTTTATGTACCACATAACTGTGGTGTTGTCCGTTCTTATCAATAGTTGACCTGGTGTAGAAGGTCCTTGAAAGCTATAATAGCATTTATTACTGCTAGCATTTCCTTTTGATTGATCTGAAGGTGCTTTTCTTTTTGGGACCATTTGCCCTGAATGCATGTCTGTCATGTGCGCCCCCCAGGCGTAGTCCGAGGCGTCTGTTGTGATGACTTGATTTGCTTGAGGCTTGCTGAATGGAAGACCTGTGTTTGTTTGACATGCTTGAGCCCACCACAGAAATTCCTTTTGTAGACATGGAATTAGTGGTATTATTGTTTCCAAACTGTGGCTGTGTTGAGACCATATGTTTTTTAGGTACCATTGTAGTTTTCTCATATGCAGCTTTGCACATGGGATTAGTAAGATGCAAGATGCCATGAATCCCAGAGCCTGCAGGATTTTCCTTGCAGTCAGCCTGGTGCAATTTGCCAGTGTTCTGAAATATTGAATTAGTTGCCCCTGCTTCTCTGGCCTGAGGTAGGCCATCTGGGTGTTTGTGTCCAAATTGGCACCCAGGAAAATTATCTTCCGAGAGGGTATTAGCCTTGATTTCTCTTTGTTGATTGTGTATCCCAGAGAGTTTAATAACATTATTACATAAGCCAGATGTTTCAGAAGAATGTGCTTGCTGTCCGCTTGGATCAGGCAGTCATCCAAATAAGGGTATATTTGTATCCCTTGAAGTCTGCAGTAGGCAATTACTGATGCCAGGCATTTCGTGAATACTCTGGGCGCAGTAGATAAGCCAAAGGGCAATGCTGAGAATTGATAATGGGTTGAACCTGCAAGAAATCTGAGGTATCTTCTGCAATTTTGTCTGATTGGGACATGCAGGTATGCCTCCTTGAGGTCCAATGTTGCCAGCCAAGACTCCTTGCCCAGCATGGGAAGAAGTTGCTGTAAAGTGAGCATCTTGAATTTTGGTACGAGTAGGAATGTGTTTAGGATGGAAAGATCCAAAATAGGTCTCCAATCTTTTCCCTTCCTTGGCACCAGAAATAGCCTGGAATAAAAACTTTGACCTTGTTCGTGTGTAGGTACCTCTTGAATAGCTTTCATGTTTATAAGTCTGAAATTTGCTTTTGTGCCTCTGCCCTTTGATTATGTGGCAGGTTTGGCATGCCTCTCATTTTTGGAAGGGTATAAAAATGGAATTTGTAGCCTCTGTTTATAATGTCCAGGATACATTTGTCCTTTGTGACAACATGCCAATTTTTTAAGAATAGTGCCAGCTTTCCTCCTAAGGGGGCTGCCATTTGAGACCTGGTTGGCATGCAAAGGGGAAAGTCATTGCGAGTTGTCCTCACCACCTCTTTGTGTAGGAGCTTGCCATTGTCTGCCTCTATACGATCCTTGGGATGGTCCTCTGCCCCTCAGGCGCCTGTATCTGCCTCTTTGGGGTCTGTCTGTGGCAGGAAAGGACCAGTTTTTGGAAGGCCAATTTCTACTAAAGCACGGGGTTGAACCTGCAGAAATTCTTTCACAGTTTGCATTGATTTAGCCCTTTCCTCCATTTTCCGTAATACTTCCTCAGCATTTGCCCCAAATAGTACATCCTTTTGAAGAGGCGTCTAGTAATTTAGCTTTGACATGATCAGGCAAGGCTTGTTCCTTGAGCCAGGCATGCCTACGTATGACTGAGCCTGTAACAGCAGCTCTACATGAGGCCTCTAGAGCATCAAAACCACATTGTAAGGTATGTTTACCCACTTGTTCTGCACTATGCATCAAATCCTGCAACTCCTTCAAGTCTGGTTGCTCAGGTTGTGACATTTTACTTTTCAACTGAGATAACAGAAACTGTTGGTATTTTAGCATATGAAACTAACAGTTTAAGGCCCTCATGGATAAGGTAGCCGAGGTATATACCTTTTTTCCCCACCTTTCTAAGGATCTGGAATCTCTCTCGGAAGGCAATGGATTTTTGGCAATGGAGGCCTTAACTCCCTTAGGCCCCTGTGAGATGGTTTCTAGGTCAGCAGCATGGCTTTTGTATAGAAATTGGTGTGAGTCAGGAACCCTGTAGTACCTGTCAGGCTTAAGTGGAGCTGGAGGTAGAGTGTCCGGGTTAAGGCAGGCCTCCGAGTAAACATCATCTAGGATGTCCAAGACAGGAGGTATAGCCAGAGGCCTGTGCTGGGGTAACAAAAGAAATTCCCTGAGCCTTTCTTGGAATCTGAATAATCCTGGCCTTCCCAGTGGAAGTGTTCCCTTAAGGTATGCAAAGTTTCCCCAAATGAGTAATCCTCAGGGGGGGGGGGCGGATACAGAAGGAATAGACTCCTCTGCATCAGAGTCTTCAAAAGGGGAGTTAAGACTGTTCCTGATCATCAGAGTGTTCTGAAATAACGGAGCCCTGATCAGAGGAGGGAGAATCTTCCTCCACTCTGGGCCTTTTGTCCGGAGGTGGCTGAGAACCTCTGATTAGAGTAATTAAATCCTCAGCCATTTGAAGCATCTGTTTCTTAGGCATGGGGCCTGGAGATGGGCCCTGTGTAGCTGGTCTCGTAGGGTGCATGATTGCTTTAGACTTGGTGAAAGCCTTGATGGAGAAAGAAGAGGAAGGTCTGAAGACACCTTGAGTGGAGGTGGACCTGTCCACATTCTGTGTTTCAACGCCAAGAGTGGCTTCGGTATCTGTAGTCGGGGTGTGGGCCGAGGAGCCTGCGACCTCGGGTACAGGAGACACCAGAAATCACAGAAATCAGATATATATATATATATACACACATATATACATACAAACAAATACACCATAATAGATTCCCCCAGCTAGCTGAAGGGGTAAGCACCCTAGGAGTACCACAGAGGGGAAGGAGGGTGGGTAATCCTGACTGCAGATGCATACATATCGGACATCTACATTTATGGTAGGTACAAAACTGTACTATGTCCTTCAAGGATGCATCTGCAGTCATAACATATGGGTAGAATACCATAGCCAAACTGGGGGAGGAGGTACTAAGATAAGGATGGTGTAGTTAAGATCCCCTGTAAAACTGCAGTTGCAAAACCTGCTCGGGATCTGGAGTATAAAGGTAGATTGTAATGCTTGGCAAATGTATGCACGGAGCTCCAAGTAGCAGCTTCTAAAATGTCCTTGGTAGCCACCCCTCGTAGGAAAGCTGTAGTGGTGGCTGTGGCTCTTGTGGAGTGAGGCCTGATATTTTCAGGAGCTGTCTTTCCATGAAAAGAGTAGCAAAAACGAATGCAATTTCCTATCCATTTTGAAATTGTCTGTTTGGAAATTGCTTTTCCTTGCACTCCAGTTGCATATGCTACAAAAAGTTGGTCAGTTTTTCTGCTGGTTTTAGTTCTGTCCAGATAGTAGCGTAGTTGTCTGTGTACATCCAAGGTGTGCAAAAGTTTTTCCCCTGTTCTGTGGGTTAGGGAAGAGCGTGGGTAAATGAATAGCTTGGTTCAAGGATACCCTGGATACCACCTTTGGCATGAAAGTAGGATTGGTTCTCAGAGACACTCTATCCTGGTGAAAAATAAGGAAAGGCTGCACTGCCATTAGTGCCTGTAACTCGGATACTCTTCTTGCTGAAGTGATTGCCAGAAGGAAAGCAGTTTTCCAAGATAAGAACTGTAAGTCTGCTGATGCTGCTGGTTCAAAAGGGGGTAATGTTAATTTTTCCAGCACAAAATTGAGATCCCATGTAGGCAGAGGGGGTCTCCTTGGAGGTTTTACATTTTTGATCCCTCTTAAAAATTGTCTGAGGAGAGGGTGAGAGAATATAGGTAGATCCATGTTGTACTCTGCTGAAATTGCTGAAGCATGAATCTTAATGGAAGAATAGGACAGGCCATTGTGGAACAGTTCTGCTAAATATTCTAGGATGTGTGCTAGGTTTGCCAGTGTGATATTTGTACCCTTTGATGTGCTCCAGATGAGGAATCTCTTCCATTTAGCTGAGTATGTCTTCCTTGTGGAGGGTCTGCGAGCCTCCAGGATAATGTCCTTGACCCTCTGAGATAAAACAGTTTTGTTTTGTTTTAAGCAATTTTCCAGGCAGTTAGCTGCAGTGTTTTCAAGTCTGGATGCAGGGTCTTGAAGTTATTCTGCGTTAGAAGAAGAGGCCATAGGGGTAGAGGCCATGAGTTCGTCTGAGACATGCTTCTCAGTAGCGGGTACCAGTGCTGCCTTGGCCAGTCTGGAGCTATCAGTATCACCTTTGGCTGTTCCTCCCTGATCTTCAGTAGAACTTTGTACATCAATAGGAGAGATGGAAAAGCATACACTGTTAGGGCATTCCAGCTGAAAGAGAGAGAGTCCACCCTCCAGGCTTGTGGGTGGTATACTCTTGAGCAGAATTTCTTCAGTTGGTGGTTGAGTGGGGAGGGGAACAGGTCTATCTCTGGCATTCCCCATTTGCTTGTTATGATTTTGAAGATGCCTGGATGCAGCATCCATTCGTGAGCATCCGTGGTAGTTCTGCTTAGGCTGTCTGCTAGTGAATTCTCTTTTCCTGGTACGAATTTGGTCTGCAGCTGGATGTTGAGATTCAGGCCTAGGTTCCACAGATCCATTGCCATCCGGCATAGAGGGTAGGAATGCGTGCCTCCCTGTTTATGTACCACATGACTGTGGTGTTGTCTGTCCTTATCAGCAGATGTCCTTGCTGGAGGAATGATTTGAATGTCTCGATTGCATGTTTCACCGCCAGCATCTCCTTTAGGTTTCTGTGCAAGTTCAGCTGGTCCTGAGACCATAGGCCTTGGATACACTTGTCCTCCATGTGTGCTCCCCATCCTAGGTCTGAGGCGTCCGTGGTGATGGTCTGCCTTGGTTGTGGTTTGTTGAAAGGCAACCCTCTGTTGGACTGGCAGGCCTGAGCCCACCACAGGAATTCCTTTTTCAGGCATGGAATGATTGGTATCATGGTTTCTAGACTGTGCCTGTGTTGAGACCTTACATTCCTTAGGTACCATTGTAATTTTCTCATATGTAGCCTGGCATGCGGGATCAAGATTATGCAGGATGCCATGTAACCCAGGGCCTGCAGGACTTTCCTTGCAGTGAGCTGAGTTTGTCTCGTCAACGCCATGAAGTAGACTGGAAGTTGCTTTTGTTTTTCTTCTGTGAGAAAAGCCATCTGAGTCATTGTGTCCAGATCCGCACCCAAAAATGTTATCCTTTGGGATGGCACTAGTCTTGACTTCTGGATGTTGACTGTGTATCCCAAGGCCTGTAACAGGTGCATGACATAGGCCAAATCCTTTATTAGTTTTGTCTTGTTGTCTGCTTGTATTAGGCAGTCGTCCAGGTATGGATAGATTTGAATTCCCTGAAGCCTGCAATATGCAATTACTGATGCCAGGCATTTCGTGAATACTCTGGGCGCAGTAGATAAGCCAAAGGGCAATGCTGAGAATTGATAATGCTCTGATCCTGCAAGAAATCTGAGGTGTCTTCTGCAATCTGGTCATATAGGGACATGCAGGTATGCCTCCTTGAGATCTAGAGTCACCAGCCAAGACTCCTTGCCCAACATGGGAAGAAGTTGCTGTAGGGTCAGCATCTTGAATTTTGGCACAATGAGATATGTGTTTAGTGCGGACAAGTCGAGAATAGGCCTCCATTGGTTTTCTTTTCTTGGTATAAGGAATAGTCTGGAATAAAATCCTTGGCCTTGTTCCATAGATGGTACTCTTTCTATAGCTTTCATCTGAAGTAAATTGTGGATTTGTCTTAAAGCCTCTGGCTTCTGATTTGGTGGAAGGTTTGGCATTCCGCTCCTTCTTGGAAAAGTGTGGAAGTGAAACCTGTATCCTTTGTCTATGGTTTGCAATGTCCATTTGTCTTTTGTAATGCAATACCAGTTTTTCAAGAATAAAGACAGCTTTCCAAGGGTGCTTCCAGTTGTTCCCTGGTAGGCGGAATCAGAGTCAAGTCATTGTGTCTGTCCTGTGGAAGTGGTTGTAGTTGCAGCTGTGGCAGTACTCCTCTGGTTGGCAGGCTGCCACTGACGACCCCTGTAGGCACCCTTTGATTGACCTCTGCCTCTTGGGCGTCTATTCCTGCCCCTCTGTGTTCTGGAGGTGTCTGGAAAGGACCAATTCTTTGAAGGCCAGTTTCTGCTGAACCTCGAAGGTTGAACCTGCAGAAAATCCTTTACTGTTTGCACAGATTTTGCTTTTTCTTCCACTTTCTTTAGAATCTCCTGAGCAGGGGAGCCAAATAAACTTCTCCATTGGAGCATCTAGGAGTTTAGCCTTGACATGGTCTGGCAAGGATTGCTCTTTTAGCCAGGCATGTCTTCGAATTACTGCCCCAGTCATAGCTGATCTAAATGAAGCCTCCAGTGCATCATAGCCACATTTTAAGAAATGATTACTGACCTGCTGAGAGTTGTGTACCAAATCCTGAAGGGACTTTCGGTCTAAAGGTTCAGTAGAAGAAAGCTTTTTATTCAGCTGATCTAACAAATATTCCTGGTACTGTATGATGTGGAATTGACAGTTTAATGCCCTGGCAGAAAGAGAAGCAGATGTATAAACCTTTTTTCCCCATCTCTGTAATGCTCTTGACTCTCTTTCAGAAGGTAGGGGGTTTTTGGCCGTGGCAGCTGCAACACCTTTTGGGCCCTGAGATATAGTTTCTGGGTCTGCAGCATGGGCTTTATACAAATGGAAGTGAGAATCCGGGACCCTGTAATATCTGTCAGGTTTGGCAGGGGCCGGGGGAAGAGAGTCAGGGGCAGAACTGACATCATTATATGCATCATCAACTACAGTTAGCACAGGTGGTATGGCTAAAGGCCTATGCTGTGGTAAGTGTAAAAAGGTTCTTAATCTTTTTCTAGAATCAGAGAAATCCTGACCCTGCCATTGAAAGTGTTCCCTCATTGAATGCAAAGTTTCCCCAAAGGAAAATTCTTCAGGAGGGGAGGCAGAAGGAATAGAGTCTTCTGCATCTGAATCCTCATAAGGAGAATATGGCCCTTCCTGATGGTCTGATAAATCAGATCCATCCGAGGAGTAATCTGAGGAGAGAGGTTCAGGGGGTTCAGTCCTAGGCCTTTTATCAGGAGGAGGGTGGGAGGCCCTGTCTGGGTGAGGTTGGGAACCCCTAATCATGGATATAAGGTCCTCAGCAAGGCTGAGAATCTGAGAACTTGAGGAACGTCTCTGAGAAGCAGCTTTTGCAGGTAAGGCTTTTGAAATTTTAGCTGCTTTAACTCTGGGGAAGGCCTTAATAGACATAGAAGCAGGGGGCCTAGCTGCCCCAAGTGCAGGAGTAGAAATGTCCAAAGGAATGGTGTCGGACAATTCTTGTGCGCTTGCTTCTTTCGGTAGGGATTTCTGTAGCCGACGAAGCCGGGGCCTCTCTGGCCTCGGTTGTCGGAGGTATGACTTCGGCAGAAGTAAGAACCGAGGACTCTGTTTCAGCCGAAACCGAGACACTCGCGGTAGGCCTAACTGTGGTTTCAGCCGAAACAGTGTGTCGGTCCTTTTCCTTGCGTTTTTTGGCTAAATGTGTAGTCGGAGTCTCCGACGGCATTTTATATGCAAAAGCGGATCCAAAAAACTCTTCTGCAAACTCCGACCAACGTCTAAGAGTCCGTCGGCTGAAGGAGGCACAGGCTAAACAAGCTGATACGTCTTGGTCTGGGCCTAAGCAAGGAAGGCAGTAAGAATGGAAATCCTTATGAGGTATTTGTTTCCCACAAGTTAAACAATTATTTACTTTGTCTGACATTGGCTGAGGCAAGAAAGAGTCCCCAACGGGGTACTTAGCTTTTTTAGAAGTCTTCGGTTGAAAACTCTGGATCTGACCGACCGGCACTTGCGAACAGCTTCTGCTTCGGGCACCGCGCGGCAAGAAAGACTGAGGAAAATGGTGTCGGCTGATGCCTTTATACCCCAGAAGCTCTGACGTCGGGGAAAGTGTGACATCAGCCGAGGCCAGACCCAGACTTTGGAATCCGGCCGACCGAAGGGCTGCCCGAGGCAGGACAACCCATATGTTATGACTGCAGATGCATCCTTGAAGGACATCTGTACTATGTTCTTCGTGTTTCACTGTTGCAGTGATCACATTTGGGTAGATTCCCAAAGCTAAGGATGGGAGGAGGAATTTAGATAGCATTAGGACCAGCTACAAGGCTCTGCAAGACTGCAGTGGCAAAGCCAGCTCTGAATTTAGAGAAAATTGACAGATGGTAATGCTTGGTGAAAGTATGTACAGTACTCCAGGTAGCAGCTTCTAGGATGTCCCTGGTAGGGACGTCTGAGAGAAAGGCTATAGAGGTAGATGCAGAGCTTGTTGAGTGGGGTCTGATCTCCTGTGGGATAGGTTTTCCATGGTGCTTGTAGCAGAAATTAATGCAATGGTCTATCCATTTGGAAATGTTTTGCTCTGAAATAGCCTTCCCCTCTGCCCCTGCAGCAAATGCCACCAGCAGTTGTTCAGATTTCCTTTGAGGTTTAGTCCTGTCCAAGTAGAATCTAAGTTGTCTGTGCACATATAAGGAGTGCAGTATCTGTTCCCCTTTGTTCTGTGGATTAGGAAGAAGGTTGGCAAAAGAATGGACTGATTAAGGGGCACACTGGATACCACCTTGGGCATGAAGGAGGGACTGGTCCTGAGGGACACCCTGTTAGCATGAAAGATGATGAAAGGCTCCACTCCCATAAGGGCCTGTAATTCAAATACCCTTCTTGCTGAAGTGATTGCTAAAAGGAAAGCTGTTTTCCAAGAAAGGAATGTTAAGTCTGCAGTAGCAGCTGGCTCGAAAGGAGGAAGAGTGAGTTTCTCCAATACAAAGTTAAGGTCCCAGGCTGGAGATGGAGCTCTCCTGGGTGGGTGTAAATTTTTGGCCCCTCTGAGGAACTGCTTGAGCAGTGGATGAGAGAAGAGGGGAGGTTCTGTGTTATGAGCTGAAATGGCTGAGGTGTGAATTTTGATGGAGGAGAAAGACAGGCCCTTGTGAAGCATCTCAGTTAAGTATTGTAAAATCTGAGGTAAATTGGGCACTGCTGTGCTCATCCCTTGAGATTGGTTCCAAGCACAGAATCTTTTCCATTTTTCAGTATAAGATTTTCTAGTACTAGGCCTCCTTGCCCCTAAAATATCCATCACTGGTTTACTGAGGGATGGTAAAGGAGAGATTAGGTAATTAGCCAGGCTGCTAGGTTCAGTGTTTGATGCTGAGGGTGCAGAATCTGGTTCTACTGCTGAGACAATAGGGTAGGAGTCTGAGGCAGGTGCCATGGGGCCAACAGTGACACACTGCGCATGAGGGGGTACACACCAATGTTGGGTGGCCAGTCTAGTGCAATCAAAATCGTCCTTGGTTTGTCTTGTTTGATCTTTAGTAGTACTTTGGAGAGCAGAGGCAGAGGAAGAAAGGCATAAACTGATAAGTTTTTTCCAGCTGAAGAACAGAGCATCCACTTTCCAAACTTGTTTGTGGGGAGTCCTTGTGCAAAATTTGTCCAATTGATAGTTCTGGGGAAAGGCAAACAAGTCTATATCTGGGCTCCCCCATTTGCTTGTCAACATTGCTGAGAATCCTTGGTTCCAGTTTCCACTCGTGTTGGTCCATGAGGTTTCGGCTTAGTTTGTCTATGAATGTATTTAGTTTTTCTGGCAGGAATTGAGCTTGTAGATGCACTTGGTAGCTCAGGACTGTGTTCCACAATGCCATAGCTAGTCTGCAGAGGGGGTAAGAATGTTTACACCCCTGCTTGTTTATGTACCACATAACAGTGGTGTTGTCAGTCTTTACCATTAATTGTCCTGGAAGAATGTGGTCCTTGAAGGCTGTCAGAGCACTCTGTACAGCTAACATTTCTTTTTGATTGATATGCAGGTGCATTTGACTTGGGTCCCCATTTGCCCTGAATGCACTTCCCTGCCAGGTGAGCCCCCCATGCATAGTCTGATGCATCTGTTAGGATTTGGGTGGCAGGGGGTAGTGTTAATGGTAGTCCCTTGCTTTGGTGGCAGGCCTCTACCCACCAAAGGAACTCTAGGCTTAGGCAAGGTATGATAGGAATCATTGCTTCTATATCCTGAGAATGTTGACACCATAGGCTTTTTAGATACCATTGTAGTTTCCTCATATGCAGTCTTGCATATGGAATTAGAAGAATGCAGGAGGCCATGAACCCCAAGGCTTGTAATATTTGCCTTACAGATAAGCAGGGTTTTTGTGGCCACTTGTTTGAAGTAGGTTGTCAAATGAATTTCTCTGGCGTGAGGAAAGCCATCTGGGAAGTTGTATTCAAGCTTGCTCCCAGGAATATAACTTGTTGACAAGGTACCAGGTGTGTTTTGTTTATGGTGTACCCCACACAAGTTAACACCCTTTGTACAAAGGCCAGATGATTCAAAAGTATGTCCTAGCTTTCTGCCTGAATTAGACAATAGTCCAGATATGGGTATATTTGAATATTTCTTTGCCTGCAAAATGCAATAACTGGAGCTAGGCACTTTGTGAATACCCTGGTCACAGTAGATAAGCCAAATGGCAATGCAGAGAACCGATAGTGCGTGTAGCCTACTTTGAAGCATAGGTATCTTCTGCAAGATTCCCTGACTGGGATGTGCAGGTATGCTTTCTTTAAATTTAGTGTTGCCAACCAGGTGTCTTTGCATAGCATAGGGAGCAACTGGTGAAGAGTCACCATCTTGTATTTTGGAATCATCAAAAAGGTGTCTAGAGTAGACAGGTCCAGGATAGGATGCCATGAATGGTCTTTTCTGGGTACCAGGAAAAGTCTCGAGTAGAAACCTTGTCTCTTTTCCTCCTCTGGTACTAACTGAATAGCCCCCATAGCCCCCATGCTTAAGAGAGAAAGTACTTGCTTTTGGGCCTCTCCCCACTGATTTGGGTGTAGATCTGGCCACCTGTATCCCTAGGACACTATATTTAAAACCCATCTGTCCTGGGTAACGAGTTCCCAGTTCTTTGCATGAAGAGCAATCTTTCCCCCCCAAAGGGGCAGTCATTTGAGAAGTGCTTGGAAGTTTTAAAAAAAAGTCATTGAGACAGTTTACCATAGGGAGGAGTTTTATTACTCCCAGATTTGGAAGTGGAGGCCCCCCACTGCTAAGTCCTGTGCGTACCCTGGGACTGAAGCCTGGGAGCTCTGCTGGATCTGGGTTTGGACTGAGATGGTCTGGAAGAGGCAGGAAAGGACCAGTTCTTGGAAGGCCAATGCCTACTAAACCTTGGAGGTTGTACTTGTAAAAAATCTTTAACAGTTTGCATAGATTTAGCTTTTTCCTCCATCTTTTTAAGAACTTCTTCTGCCTTGGTGCCAAACAGGCAGTCCTGGTTTAAGGGAGCATTCAGTAATTTCACTTTAACATGATCTGGCAAGGATTGCATGCCTTCTAAGTACAGACCCAGTTACAGCAGCCCTGCAAGATGCCTCTAGTGAATCAAAACCACATTGCAAAGTATGTTTTCCAACTTTTTCAGCTGAATGCAGTAAATCCTGTAAATCCTTATTTTCAGCACAATCAGGAATCAACATAATTTTCTGTTTAAGCAATCCAATAATATGCTGCTGATACTTTAACATATGAAATTGGCAGTTTACGGCCCTAATGGCCAAAGCTGCAGAAGTGCATACCTTCTTACCCCAGCTATCCAGCGCCCTGGAGTCTCTATCAGAGGGTGTAGGATTTTTGGCAGTAGCAGCTTTAATGCCCTTGGGTCCCTGTGAAATGGTCACAGGATCCGCAGTATGATTTTTAAAAAGGATCTTGTGAGAGTCAGGGACCCTGTAATATCCATCAGGTTTTTCTGGGAGCAGGAGGTAAAGTGTCAGGGGCCAAGCTAGATTCCGAAAAGGCATCATCAACAATATCTAGTACAGGAGGTATGGCTAAAGGCCTGTGCTGGGGCAGGAGTAAGAAATCCCTAAGCCTCTTTTTAGAATCAGAGAAATCCTGACTTTCCCAATAAAAATGCTCCCTGAGAGTATGCAAGGTTTCACCAAAAGAGAAATCCTCTGGGGGGGAAGCAGAGGAAAGAGTCCTCAGTATCAGAATCCTCATAGGTAGATAAGGGTAAATCCTGGTCACCAGAGGAAACAGAAAATTCAGAATCCTGGTTAGAAGTATCATAAGAAAACTCAGTCCTAGGTCTCTTAGAGGGAGAAAGGTGGCTTCCCCTGATTAAATAAGGTCTTCAGCCATTCGTATCATTTGTTTTTTTAGGCATAAAGGCCTGACCATGTGGTCTGGGCGTCAGTTTTCTAGGCATGGTTCGAGTTTTAGGTCTTGAAGAAGAAGGCATCGGTTTAATATGCAAGTCAGTAGGCCTGAATACACCCTCAGAAGCCGGTGCTTGCACAGCGGCTCCGGACCCATCCAAGGGTAGAGACATCCGCAGGTTCAACAGTTGAAGCATCTCGCAGCATACTGGACTCTGAATGGGTCTCAGTAGAGGCCTACGAATCTAAAGTAGTGGGTATCATGGGCTGCGAAAGCGCCTCACTGAGTACCGACGAACTGGCGATTGGCTTAGGAGAAGCGTCGTCGGCAGCTTTGGACCTAGGTGGCCTGTCTCTGTCTTTATCTTTGCGTTTTTTCAGAATGCCGGGTTGGATGGCTTACCAAAGACATATCAGGAGAATTGAACCGAGCATCAAAATATTTAGAAGCAAAAATATACAGACGGAAAGTTCGTGGTTTAAATAAGGCACAAAACCGACAGCGAGGTACGTCGTGGTCAGGCCTAGGCAAGGAATACAGTAGGAATGAAAATCTTTATGATGTATTTGCTTTCCACAAGTAATGCAATTTACTTTTACTGACATCGGTTTAGAACAGGAAAAAGTTTCCCCAACGGGGTACTTAGCTTTTAGTTGAAGACTTCGGTTCTGAAACTCGAAAACGAAAATTTCAGGAATCGGCCGACCGGCACTTGTGAACTGCTTCTGCTTCGGGCACCACATGGCAAGAAAAACTGATGCAATGGCTTCGGCTGCATGTTTTATACCTCTGATGACCTGACGTCACAGAAGAAAGGACAGCAACTGACGCAGGACCCAAGACTTTGTTAATCAGACTGACTTAGGGCTACTGCAAGCGATAACCCAAATGTGATGACTGCAACAGTGAAACATGAAAGAATATGCAGCAAAGAAGGCATCCTGGAAAGCGGGTAACAAAAGGGGTACATCAGAAGGAGATGGCTGCTCCATCTGAAGTAGGTCAAAGTACCTTTTCTTGGGTGCCAGACACTTATGATACCTGCCACTTGAAATGTTCCCTCATAAGAGAGATTGGGTCTCCAAAAGTGAACTTTTCCCCTGGGGACTCTGGAGCAATGGAGTCCTCCTCCTCTGGGGTAATGAAATCTTTGAGGGAGTCTATTTGTGATTCATAAGTAATACATTCCTCTGAAGATGAGTAGTCTTCCTCTAATACCTCTACAGAGGGCCAAGGAGAGGAAGCAGGTGGTAACTGTTGTGTCTGCAGGGCCTGGAATGCCTTAAAAAGGCTTTGTGAAAATACTTCCAATCCAGGAACTGGTTGAGGCTCAGGATGCTTTAGTTTTTGTTTTACTTTTAAGGGTGGAGAAAGAATCGGAGTAGTCTGTTTGTGTGGAAGTGTAAGAGAAGGGCCCTCCCCCACTGAATGGAGCTGTGGTTCCCTTCTGCCATCAGGATCCGATAGCTGATTAGCCTCAGTGGAAGTACATAAGGTTTCCGCCATCCCAGCTTCCACTGAGGTTCTTGGGCCTGGTTTGGAAACGGAGGTCTGAAAAGATCCCAGGATTTCATCAGCCTCAAGATCCTGCTCGGACGCCTGAGGCGCAGCGTGGGATTCCAACCTGATTTTCTTGGCCTTCTTCCTCGGCTGCTTAGCAGACGGGCCTACTCCACCTTCCATACCAAGCGCAAGACATCGTAATCTCTGATTTTCCAAATACAGTTTTAATGCGGCCAGACGTCTGCAAAGTATTTCTGAGACAAAAGATTTGCAGATGGGACAGGATGTATGGTCGTGGGCCTCACCTAAGCAAATTACGCACTTTTTGTGCGTGTCCTTGTGAGGAATTTGTCTTCCAAAAGCACACTTCCCTTTTCTAGTTGATATTTATGTCTTAGCAGTAATCAAAAGGTAAAGAGAAACCCAACAAGGCACTTATCTGTTTCGGCAGATTGAAGCGGTCATCTGGTCTGTAGCAGTAGTTTTAACCAGTTGTCTGAAAAATAGCGATATGCTTTCGGAACTGGCAAACAGGAGTCCGACGTTCAGTGTGGCAGAAAAATTCTGAAGAGGGTATTGTACAAACATCACTTTATACCCTATGTCGGTTTATGGGCCTGACAAGGGACGTCATACGTACCCTCCAGGAACAAAGCCTTTGGTATACTGGCCAGATGGTGGTGCTGCAGACAGAAACCTCCCTACTGTAATGAATACTGCAACATAAGAATAGAAGGACATCATTAATTATAACATGGTTGTAACCACGATAAAAATTATGCACAAGATGAGCATCCAACTGTACTTTACAAACAAGATACTACAATAAGATACACATTGACTGCTGTACTTCTGCATTTAGATCTTTTCTCACACTGAAACGAAAAGCAGTTAGTTAACTTAGGAAAACAATTTTCAGACTTGCGTGACCCTACCTTGGGAGACCAGCCTCAATCTGAGAAAGGCTGGGTTATTTCATTTGTCAGCTCAAACAATATGCAACTACAAGACAGTCAAGACAAAGTAATGAGTTAGATCTCAAGACAGTCCATGACATGCATTGAGGCAGATGCATAATGGTCGCTGATACAAGATTACAACACAGCTGCCCATCCACACACTATAAAATAATATTTTACATTGTTTAGGCAACTCTTAAGTAACAACTGCACTGTTTACTAGCTTTATTATTGTGCCCTTCTGGATACAAAAAATGGAAAAGTTACAAGGATCAGATAAACTCAGTTGTTCGCTAAATGAAGAAATAACAGTCAAAATCTTGCTTTAAGTCCTAATGCACCAACTTTAATTACTACGAAGCGCTACTAAGATAAGTTTCAATTTCCATATCTAGTTCACCCTTCACAAAGGTTTTTTTTTTCTCAAGATGCATTACTCAGCACGTTTGTACTGAACACAATTTCAACAGCTAAAGCTTCAGCTACCCCCTTTTTATTTACTTTTTAATGATTTTATCTTTAACCAGCTTCCCATACATAGATAACAAACCAGTGTGGCAAATTCAACTACCTTGACTCCCACAATCTTCAATTACATGTTTATAATCATACACACAGCACAAAGTTCCTGAAAATGAAAATTGTACTTGTGCCTTGTTAGGTGTTGACTCGGGACATCCAGTGTCTTCAGTTCTTGGCAATCTTCTGTGGAACACCTGGCAAGTGACTTAAGATGAAAAACTCCAATACTGCAACACAGCCTCTACTCAATTCCCATAACCTGGTTGAGAAACTGAATTCTGCTGGCCTTATAATGCTGTTGCATCAAGTATTCTTGCTGTCGCCTATTGAATCTTTGATTATACACAATATTTTCTGAAAACATTTGTAAGATCCAATTTATAAAAAGTAAACATGCACATAAATCCAACAGCATGGCTTAAAAACAAATAAAAATAACTGTAAAACATTAGGTAAGCGCATCTCAAAAGATGCTTAATCAGACCATAAAAAATAACACACTGCTTAAATACACAACTTAAAACAAAGTAACGTGACTTCAAAAGTGGTATTAAAGGTACAGTCCCATTCAGACCACATCTCTTATCTGCTTGAAGCAAAAATCCATCTCATTTCATATTCCTCTGTTTTATTAGTAAGAACTCTTATTCTCATACTATCTGAAATCAGATGCAACGCTAAAATAAGTAAAAGTATGACCAGAACCTTGACAAGACATACATTTAGCTAGTGCATTATTCCTATCTAATTTACGAATTTTACAAAGATGTTCAAGTATACTTTCACAAAGGCAACTGTTGGTCTTGCCCACATAAGAGACTAGGGCTTGGCACTTAGCTAAGTACACTATGTTTTTACTTGTACAATCAGAATAAAAAGCAAAAGTATAAACTTTCTTGGGAGTAGGGTGAATAAAAAAAAGTCTCTCCCAATCTATGTACATATTTACATACACTGCAAGGCCTACAACTATAGGTCCCTGCATGTTGTGATGCAACATGCGAAGCATAGTTACCTTTACAGCATAAAAGGTGTTTCAAAGATTTCAGATTCTTAAAACAGATCCTAGGTGCCCTCCCTCCACCACTGCTTTAACCCTGTCATTTGCTGTCTTTTTCATGATTTCACAAACTTTATTGACATTAGAAAACAGGCACCCCTAATTTGTCAGGATAAGAGCTATTATTGAGATCCTCGATCTATTAGAAACCTGTGGATCTGAGAGAAATTGTTTCTTTTTCCCAGACCTATCTATACTATCAGGGTTAAAAATCTATTGATTTCTTTATGATAGTATCCAGTCAGAAAGTTCTTTCTTCGGGTTACTCAAAGCACATTTAAAACTTTCATCAACGTTATTAAGTCTTAACATCCTCATCCCCTGCCCCTTCTTATATATGTATGTGGGGGGTATATACTGTTCCTATGCAGGAAATTATTCTTTCTGCATGGTTTCCTAAATAATCTAGTAATCAAGGTGAAATCTGAATTTTTGATAACTAACATCTAGAAAATCAACTTCTGTCTCAGAGAAACTTGTAGTGAATCTCAAGGAGGAGGTCAAAGAGTTCAGAAATTCTAAAAACTCTCGTAGAGCCCTAGTCGAACCTATCCACAAGAGAAAAATATCATCCTCAAAACATTTAATAGCGAATATGGCTTGAAAACTGGTCAACTCATACCAGTGTGGTCTCCCATTGTGCTACGACCACACTGGCAAAACAATTGATGCATATGGTGGCTGTTGGATATTATGAATATAAGGCTGAAATTAATTCTGTTGTAAATATGCTGAAAGAAAACGTTTGCTTGAATATATGTATAGAGTTTAAAATGTGCATTCATACTATATGTACAACAGACAGGCTTCTCTTCACAGCATCAGAAAATGCCTAACAAAGCAATATTGGAAAGCAAGCATTACATGTTTTTCTCATGTTTGCAGAACAAATATCTATTAACAGACATCCTTTTTTTATAAATTCAGCAATACGTGATGTTTTCCCAGTAGGAACAGAACAGACATTTCCTTTCATTCTTCTGCTGCATTTGTGTATTTTCACATCAGCAGAACTGCTGACAGGACAATAGAAAAGTCTAAAAACAGACATTATGTGACTTCCCACAGAAGGCCAGAAAAATATACCAAGAGGAAATATGTGCATGACTAGCTCTCTATATAACTATTGTAGTAATTCAGTTATGTGAGAGAAGGACAGAAAGAGGTATTTTGTAGAAGTTATCATTCATATCTGTAATGAAGGAAGACTTTGTAAATATATGCTACAAACTAACAGAGTATGTGTCGTTTGTTATAAAATAAGTTATCTGTAACTGTGCTTACAGCTGCAAAATATATTTCTTTATCAGTGTGCAATTTGAAAGGCTTGGTGCTGTAAACAGACTACAGATGGAGTCATGCAAAGCTCTGTGTGTCTGATTCAGCAGTAAACAGCAAAGCAAAACTGTGCGTCTTAAGAAGACTTTGGATCTAGCACTGCATAGGAGCAGAGCACGCGAATTAAGATAAATTTTTCAATGGTGACCCTTTGACAACGTTCTTAGCCTGTATCCAAAAACAGGGGGAGTGAATGGGTAATGCCTTGTATAAGATCACTCCTGTAAAAGCACAGTAACTAACGTTTATGTGAAGTACTTCAGATTTCTACGAGTACCGCGGTGGTGGTGCTGCGGTAGTGTTGTCGCCTCACAGTAAAACGCTGTCCGGTTCGATTCTCAGCTAGAGCATCTTCTGCGTGGAGACATGCGTGAATGGGCGTACCTTCATTGAAGGTTGTGCGTCAGGGCTGGTAACTCGGCACGTAAAAATCAACTACCAATTATTAGCGGACTGGAGTTCAGCTGTGGCGACCCCTAACCGGGAAAAGCCGAAAGACACAAACAAACTTCAGATTTCTACAGTTTGTAGCAATACAGTTCAATAGACGTCTAAATCCGGTGAGACTGCATTGCAGGAAGGTGGAGCAGTTCCATAAATTCTCCAGAAAAGGTACAAGACTGAAACTGCCAGTTTTGCTGTACCAACTTCACAAGTGACTACAGAAACTTTTTAATGATCTACAGTAAAGCAGCTTGGCCATCTGCCTCTCTGTTGACTGGTAAGAAAATTATTCTGGGTTACATACAGTATGAATGCAATAGATGTAATAATAATAACAGAATAAATATATATACTGCATATTAGCACATGTAAAACCCTATTAGGGCAAGTTAATAGTAAGGCATTATGCAAATGGATTGCAAGTTGATAGTAAGGCATTATGCAAATGGATTACAATATTTGACTGGTATCTGAAACAAAATCATGTGTGGTATAAAAAAAATGTTTATTGTGTGTACAATGTCATAAAAATACAGTGCATGCCACTAATATGTTGACATTATATTCAAATGTTAGACAGTTATGTTCTGTCACCAGATGTAAAAGGTTTATTTCAGAGTTGCAACAACAGTCAAATCAGTTACTGATAGAACCACTAGTACATTTTGTTACAAAAGAATGTAGTAAACTTCTAAAAGACAGACGCAATGAGCTCAGGAAGTTTAGACAAGTTATACATACATCTTTTCAAAAGTGCATAGGAGTTTCAAATTCAGCAGAACAGGCTCCTGAGACATATCAGGCAGACTATAAGGAAATTCTTCAACAGCAGTTGCAGGATAAAGAAAATAAATTAGCTGAACTGACAGAGACTGGGGACTTCCTGCATATACAGCTAATCTGTGCAAAAGAAATATATTTTATAATATGTTTATGTTTTGAAAATGGTTAAGCATACATGGTAGGGACAAATCATTCTTAAATGTTTTACTTTCATTGAGTTAAAGCAAGACATTTATCAGCAGTACAGTAAAATAGACCATATAACTGCTATTCTCATAGCATAGTCAAAAGATACACAACAGTTTTAGTGTATAAAAATAGTTAAACAAAACAGTTCTAGTACATAAAATTAAATAAAAATAGTTAAGAGTAAAGATTTCAAGTCACAAGACTGACATGCTTCTATAAAGATATACAAATACAAGACAGACATGCATGTATGTTCTTTTCATCTAGAGTACATTTGTTCACAATGCACAAAAGCAAAAGGCAGACAACAGCAAATATAAATAAACATATGTTAGTTAAGCTAATATCTATTTTTTTTTACAATTTTTTTATAATTGTATAGTAACACCAAACAGTTAAAGTTCTGAATTTTAAAAAGAAAATCACAGATGGTATTAGTCAAACAGTTTTTGTAAAATTAATGGCAGGACAGTTAAATAGTT
Organism: Protopterus annectens; assembly: GCF_019279795.1. Lineage (NCBI taxonomy): Eukaryota > Metazoa > Chordata > Ceratodontiformes > Protopteridae > Protopterus > Protopterus annectens. Next base: position 169,608,687 of record NC_056734.1, read on the forward strand.
AAATAAATAAATAAAAAATACTGAAATCCATGTAAGCCAATTATAAAATGTCTATTTATGTAGTATAAATGCATAGTTATGCAAATCACAATCAGATTAAAGGAAACATGCTAAAATAATTAACTATAGTTTATAGCAGTAGTGTCCAACCCGCAGTCCTCAGAGCTCTTCCATTCCATGTGGCCCGCGAACCTTAAGTTCAAATTTTACTTTTTTTCCATTTTTGTTCTCGCACCCGTGTGTTTTAGCTGGTGTGCACATTTGCCAAAAGCACGCTTCCATTACTTTTTCGCATCAATGTAGGAATTTGTGTATTCGCGGCAAAGAAGAGCTGAAGGAGGAGGATTTGATGATCGCGCCAAAGAAGAGCCAACAAAGAGGGATTTCATTTAAAACGTGTACAGTACAGCATCTCCTGACTGCATTAACAGGTAAGCTAGTATAGATAGAGATTGTGCTCACATAGTATAATTGTCAGCATGCTACTCAACGAGAAATCTGGTCACTGAGCTTTCCCTTAGATTAGAATTTAGATTAGAAAGTACAGCTAGTAGCAACATTAAGGTCAAGTTAAAAGCACACCACATGAGGACATATGAAAAGAGATGTAGTTTCAAAGTAATAAGCTGGATTTACTTTTTCACTAGAAAATAAAATTGCAGTCATATAGCTAGCATTTTCTCTGTTCAGTGACCTGTACGAAATAATAACCTCCTTTGTTGCTGACTTTAAGGCAGGGAAATAGAGAGGCAAAAAAGTAGATAGAATCCCGGAAAAGGTGTTTCATTGTCAGGCAAACCATGGCGCAATGTTAGAGGCAATTCTGGCAGTTAGTTCAACAGATTACGGCTAAGATCTAGTCATGAGCTGCTTTTTGTAGTTATGTGAACAGATGTTTGATTTTTTTTCCACCTCTGTTTATCTACACAGGATAATTTTGAAAAAGCCACTTCCCAGACAGTATATCTGGGTTGATCCTAAAAATGGGCATCTTTGTCCAGTGGGTTTGTCCAGTTAAGAAATTAATTAAACAAAATATCCCAACTCTAAACTTCACAAGAGAGAGTCAGAGAAGCTAAATAAGAAAGAGGGCCTCAAAAAGATTAACAACATTTTATCCCCATTTTAAAGGTGACTAAGATAGATCAACTGTCTGGCATTTTAGCACGGAGAGTTAAAGATGTAAGTTACAAATAAGCTTTATCCAATAGTCTTGGGGTTTCAATCTTTGTATTTACCTGTGAGAGAACCATGTAACCTAGTAAGTCAGTGAATAGTCAGTGCTCTCATTTAAACTAAAATATGCACTCATGTCTGATGAGACTAACAGCTTAACAAGTGGCTAAGGCAAATACCTAGCAAAGTCTGAATAGCACAAGGATAATGAATGGGTAAGCACATTAGACCACTTGCTCTAAAGTCTTAACTTTTGAGCAAACTAATCTCTTGGTTCAGCCATGTTGGTATGTTTGAGTCTTTATTCCTGACATTTGTGGTCTCTTCTGTTGACCAAATATACTATTCTACATACTCTCAACCTGCGAACATCTGTCACTGTTTTAGTAATGTGAATGATTTCAGTGTGTTACTGTATGTCTATTCAGCACTACCAGCTTAGGAATTACATTACTGTGTATCATAATGACCTTTATTATTGCTGAATTTACTATTACATGCCTGAATTTATAGCCGCCGTATGGTGTGTATACTGCCACTTTGTTTCTTGTCAAGGAATTTCTTGTAACAGATTAATGACTACTCTATGACATAATACATATATGGTCGTTTTTAATGCGAGTTGCCTGGATGTATCATCAAATTATTGTTGACACATTACTTCATTACGTGGACATCAAAACTTAAATTTTGCTTATGGTGAGCCAAACATGACTACTAAGTCAACAATGTAGTAAATAAAGTGAATAATTTTTACTGTGGCTATAGCAGGCTGTATGGTATAAAAGGCAAAGATGATGAAGAACATGGAGACCTAGATGAGAACTGCAAATAACAATTGACTGCTGCAGCTTTGTTTTATTCTGGATGGACCACAGGCACAGGGGTAGGATGTATGCTTGTGAGGTTGATGCTCTAGGTCTGAGTCAGGTGTCTGATAGTCAGGGTGAGGGCTAAGGAAAGAGCAATGAGGTTTTTGAATTCTTATATCATGTAGGGGTGTCTGCGTCCTGTGGTGCAAATCCCTTTAATGCATCTCAAATGGAGACCATCAGTAGTGCCAGTTTCTTAGCAAGGCTGAATGAGGGGGTTATGCCATTTACATAAATCAGAGTTGCCACCATGCTGCACCTATTGTAAACCAAACTTTACAGCACTAAGCAGGCTAAGTTGGGGCATAAAATGCTTAAATCTCTGTACTCATGAAATCCACGATATCTTCCATAAAGCTAAAGGAAAGACAATGGGACAGCAGTCAGATGTCTTGTTAAGTTATTGGGTTTAAAAAGTTCCATTTTCCTGTCTTAAGGTTTGACTAGGTTTCTAACTCATGATCTGTGAGAACATTTAGCTGTGTTACAATCAAGTTCATATCAACTGCAAAGTATTGGTCTGATGGTACAACTCGTAGCTCATATAATTTAACATTTTTTTATGTCCCGGCAATTTTACTGGATATCTCAACAATCACAGTGATTTCTGTTGCAGAGAATGAGGATATAATAATTTCATTGTTAACTACAATTTACGAATAAATGTTATGCTGTCAAACTGATCTGTGCCCTGCATTAAAAATGAAAGTGGGCCTTTTGTTGTAGTTTGACCTTTTTTGTGCCAATTCAGCGCCTGCCTATTGCAATGAACAAAGAAGATGTGGCGTTTTAGGAAATTATGAATGATGCTTTACTTTATAGAGTATAAAATGCGAGCACAAACCTTCCTAGACTAGATGAATAGTTACAGGAAATGTTGGAAAGATAAGATAAACAACAAGACTGATTGCCAGACAAGTAGCTTGAGTTTTTCTAAAGCATCATTGTTATTAAAACATAATTGTTAAAATGTTTACAGGCAGCACTATTTGGTAATTGTAATAAAATGTCACAATTGTGCATAGATGTCACTGATAATCTGTTTGCAAGTAAATGTTAAAAGAAAAAAAAACTGATTTGCATCAAGTACAGCCAGCAAATGGGCTATAGTATATATACAGTTCAAATCAATTGTGCAGGAGGGTGTAAATACCTACTAGAGGTAGTAAACAGCAAAAGCTTTATAAAAAATGATCAAATCAAATAAAAGTCCATAGTTTGTTAGTAACCTACTAAAGTAAATGCATGGCCAAAGTGTTGGGCTGACATAATTTCTATTCTCACAGCGTAAAGCAGGTAACAGTGCTGCAGTACAGGGGGAGATGTACTTTCTCAGTTTTACACCGAGTGTGTAAGCAACAAGGGTCTAAAATAAAGTTACAGGAAGAAATATCTCATTCCTTCTTGACAATACTCTTTTAGGGGGGAGGGAAAAACAGGTATTAGTGTATTAGAAATACTGGTAAACTGGATTAAACCCGACAGGATAAGATATTTTAAACTGTACAGCTATACAAGAGATGGTTTAAAAAACAAAAGATCACTTAAAATTGCATTATTACAACTATACAAAAGAGAGAGTAAAGATATGTAAAAAATTAAACAAGACTGGTCACTATTTTAATATGTTTTTGGCAAAACAATGTTGGTATAAAAAAGCATGAATATTTTTAATTGTTGAGTATGTAGTTTAAAATAACAGGACATATTGCCTTTGGTGCTAGTTCCACTAAATGCTTCTAAAGAGACAAACATTTTCCAAGATTTTGCTTAATATTAATGTTATTAAATTTGTAAGATTAGACTAAATGTACTTTATAGTCTTTGCATGTACAAATGCAGAAGAATTCAGTACAAATGATGGTCTTTGTATGCACAAATGCAGAATATGTGTGAAAAACCATGTTTTAAAAAAATGGGTCCTGGGTACCTAGTAGACTGAAATGCATGAATAGCAAACAGCCTGTGTAAATACATACTGTACAGGATACATTGTAATAAGTTAAAAAGTAATTTGTCAAGTTGTAATATCACTGGTTTTACCTGAGTTAGAGGAAAATTATATTAAAATATTGTACTCATACAGCTAATGGACTAATATGTACATAGCATTCTTGTATAAATCATGCTTTTTTTTTTAATCCTCAAGTATTAAATATACTGAAATAATTGCATTCAAATCTAGGCCCAGTTCAGTACTTTATGTTCATTTCACTGTCAACCAAGAGGTTAATGGGCACTTCAGAGACATGACCACAATGTTATGATTAAAATGACATTGAAACGGTACATTTTCACAGTGAATAAATGCTTGCAGTAGCACATAGTTCTTGTCTCTTCTAGTTAATTCAACAGCTGCAAAGAGTTAATGAACAGTTCTAAGTCATAAATTAAATTCTGTGATTGCCAAAGAATAAATTAATAAAATTAAAGCAGACACAGCTATAACTGATAAAATATTTTCACAGAATGGTCTGCAAAAGAAAAAGTTGTTAAATACATTCGGTTTTGGTAGTATAATTGTATTAACTATGTAAAATTGCATTTTGACTTGTTTAGGTTCATAGGTTCATACTAGGCTATCTGCCCAAGGGCATTTATAAGCCTAGCCAGAGTTTTGTGGCTTTCGCCACCCCTTTAGTTTGGAGGATACTATGCCCATTATTTTGCTGTGCCTCTGTCAAGCAGTGACACTGAGATAATCCCTGGGGTATATCTGTGATCTCCCATCCATTGGTCAAGATTTCTCTTGAACAAGGCTAGCGAGGTGCTCTGCCTCACATGTACCGGGATTTTGTTCCACAGCATAGGGAGTCTCCGGGTGATGAATCTGTCCCTCCAGCACGTCCTATTAATAACCGTGTCAAGGTTCAAGTCTCCCGCCCTTGTAGTTCTGAGGGATCTAGATTTTTTGAGGTGAAGCATGTTCATCAATTCTGGGTTGGACATGGCCTTGTATGTCAGGCACAGGTCACCTCTGAGCAGACGGTAAGCGACTGAGTAGAGCTGAAGTTCCTTCAGTCGGGCAACATAGGACATATTTTTGAGACCCTTTATCCTTTTGGTGAGGAACTTTTGGGGCCTTTCCAGTTGCTGCAGGTGTCGTGTCAGATACATTCCAAATGGGGCATTGTACTCAATCATAGGCCTGATGAGTGATGAGTACAGGGGGACGATGACTTCACTTGATCTAGATGTGAATCCCTTCATGATTAGGTGGGCAATGTAGAAGGTCTTCCTAACTACTTTGGCAACGTGAGTATCAAATGAAAGGTTACTGTCAACCTGGGTACCCAGATCCCTGATAACCTCTTCTGTGCTTAGTGGGTTGCCGCCTATATGGTAGCTAGGGGTAACCTTGTTTTTCCCGAAGGGTATGACTATGCATTTTTTGGCGTTTAACTTTAGGTCATGGTTCTGGCACCAGTTTTCCATTTCTATAAGACCCTTCTGAAGGATATCTGTGTCAGATGTGTTCTCAACTATGGCGCCCAGTTTGCAGTCATCTGCAAATTTTGTCAGCCATAATCCTCCTGTGTTTGCTTGTACTTCTGAAAAGTAGATGCCGAACAGGAGAGGGCCCAGGACTGAGCCCTGTGGGACACCACTTGTGACAGGCTTTGAGTCTGACATGGCGCCAGCAACTCTGACCCTGTGGGTTCTGTCACTTAGCCAATTTGCAACCCATCTTGTGACGTATGGGTTTACATTTAAGCTGATGAGTTTTTCAATGATACCTGAGTGGGGTATTGTGTCGAAAGCCTTTGCCAGGTCGAGGTAGGCTGTGTGGACTGCCTTCCCCTCATCAATGGCCTTGGTGACTGTTTCGAAAAAGTCCACCAGGTTTAAAAGGCATGATCTGCCCTTGACAAAGCCAAACTGGGTCGGATCCAAAGTCTGCAAGTCTCCTATGTCTTTATTTATGAGTTCCAATATGATCCTCTCCATAGCTTTGCAGATCAAGCTTCTCAAGCTGATGGGACGGTAATTTCCCGGGTCGGTGGAGGCACCTCCTTTGTGAAGTGGGACCACAGTTGCCGTACGCCACTCCTTAGGCACGTATCCTGAGGTGAGGCTAAGATTAAACAGCTGCCCTAACTGCGGGTTTAATTCCTCATTGAGTTCATGGAGCACACATCCGGGGACACCATCTGGTCCCATGGATGCTGTGTTTTTTGCCTTGGAGAGAGCTGTTCTCACCTGAGCGTTAGAGATGTTTGGGGGGCTATAATTCTCTGGTATAGATATCTCACCTTTTGGAGTTTGCACTGAACCTGTCAGCCAGTATGTTGGCAATGTCTGTAGGTTCAGTAATTTTTACATCATTTTGAACTAATTCTGAGCATATCTGGGAGTTTCCTCCCAGGTTTCTAACATAGCTAAAGAAGGCCTTATGATTGTCCTTTGAGTCCTTAGCGATTTTTCTCTCAAAATTTGCCTTGGATGAATTTATGAGAGATCTTAATTTTTTACTTATAATGATCAAGGGTATTTTCCCTTTTAAGGATTTTGCTCTATCTTGTAGTAGCTTCCTCCTTTTGTTGTGGAGCTTGTTAATGGCTGGGGTCCACCAAACTGGACGCTTGCCTTTGGTACAAAGGGTCTTTGTTTTGTTTGGGATTGCCTGATCCATGCAGTCCTGTAGGTGCTGGTAGAAGGCATTTGTAAGTGATTCAGTGGCTTGAGTAATGGTTTCCGCAGTCTCGGGGGCCTTAAAAGAGACCACACTAGCCTTTAGAAGTGTGAAGTCAGCTTTTGAGAAGTTCTTTACTGTGGTCTTTTTTATCTCAGGTGGGGGCGGGATGTGGACTTCCAGTGAGATTAGTTTATGGTCTGATCTCACCAGTGAAGGGTATACTTCCAGTGTTGAACATTGTGACCCTATGTTCGTGATGATGAGATCTAGTATGTTATCTCCTCTTGTGGGAATGGTGACTAGTTGTTCCATGGCATTTGAGTTTATGAACTCTAGGAACCTTTGGGCTAGAGTGTTGGGGCTTGAGTAGTGATCCCAGTCTATATTCGGGTAGTTGAAATCACCTAGTATGATGGTGTTTGGAGATACATTTATCCCCTCCAGTGTTTTCAGGAAAGCTATGTGAGGTTCCTGAGATTGAGAGGGTGGCCTGTAACATGCTACAAATTGCAGAGCAGTCTTGCCTATGGTTAATTGCACCTGGATGGTCTCCGATGCATCGTGCGTTGCCACCAACCTTGAGGTGTGGGTGTTCTCGATGAATATAGACCCCCCCCCCCTTTCTTGGTGTTGTCCGGATTTTGGGGCCGGAATGCATGATATGAGGTAAAGCCTGATAGTGCTGGGGTGCTCTCGGGAGCCTTGAACCAGGTTTCAGTCACAGCACAGACATCGATGTTCTCCATACTGAGAAGGGCCTCGAGTGCGTGCATCTTGAGGTTGAGACTTCTGGCACTGAGCAGCATTACCCTTAGTTTTTTTCCTTTTTTGTGTTCTAGGGAGGTAGGTTTAGAATTTGAGCCTTGCCTAAAAAAGGCACTATGGGGGTGGCAAGAGCCTTTGCCAATATCCGGAAGCCCAGGGGTGACAGGTGCAAGCCGTCCCTTGCGAAGCAGCGTGGCTTGTCCAGCATGTCATCCAGGCAGACAGACATTGGATCCCCTTTGAATGACACCAGAGTTTAAGCCAATTATTAAAGCTGATCATCTTGTCTCTGTATTGTGGCATCATTCTTGGTGAAGGTAGGATACTGCTCAGGGTCAGGGTCATACCTGCCTGGGCTACATAATCAGAGAGCTCCTCGATGTCTCTTTTCATGTAGTCCAAGGAGATACGTCTCAGGTCGTTCACACCAGCGTGGACAATGACAGAGTCGTACTTGTACCTGCTGTTGAGAGACCAGAGTGCTTGCATTATGTGGCGGATTCTAGCGCCAGACAGGCAGCTTACTGTGACCTTTTCCTTGTTCAATCTGGTGAGCGGGACGTCAGTGTGTCTGACTATGGAGTCACCAATGACGAGTGTGTCTGGCATTGTGTTTGGCCTTAAGGGCTGTGACTGTTTGGCACACTGACTATGTGGTCTATGTGTTGTGTCCTGAGGTGGCAGTTGTTTGGGTGTCTGCTTTGGTGACCTCTGCTGTTTTGGTAGATTTTTGATCAGAGCCTCCGAATATGTCTTTGTGTATTTGTGTGTATGATTTAAAGTTGTGATAGTACTATGTGAGACTGGGTTTGTGGTGTGTGTGGTTACCTTCTCCTCCTGTCTGGTCTTACCAGTCCTATGTTGAGAGAGCTCAGCCTCCAGTTTGGCTATATAGTTGCATCTCTCGCATGTATTTGTGTTTTGTGGGAGAAGGAGAGGGTTGTCCGTGTACATGAGACAATTGTAACATTGCCTCAATATTCCCAGATTCACCAGCTGAGCAGGAGAGGACACTAGCAACTGATCCCTCGACATGCTAGAAGGAATAGACAAGGACTTCAAAAGACTCCGGGGGATGTGGGTGATCGAATGGAGTTTTTGGCTGATGGGGTACTATGTATAATAAAAGTGCTATATCAAGTAAAAAAGTACTTTAGGAGCAAGTGCTAGGCTTTACAGATAGAGAATATTCTACTTAGGAATCAAGTAGAGCTGAGCTTTTTAGATATAGAATACGCTGGTTAGATCAGCAGTACCGTTCAGGGAAGGCTGTTTTAAGGGAAAATTTGAAGAGTGGACTTTAGGTAGCCCGAATAGTTTAACCTTGATTAACCGCCGCTGCTCTTGTGTGCTCCTGTGGCAAACTCCGCGCTAAAGCGTGCTTTATAGCAGGGGGCTGGAAAAAACAGGAAATGACCCAAAATGGCCAATGAATTACCAGTTGCTGTCTCTAACCACTCCTCTGAGGACAAACAGGCAGCTCAGTACTCCCCCACTCTCACTGGTGAGTAAAGAAACTTCCCTCTGGCCACACAAGAAAATGGAGGAACACAGGAACCAAATACAAAGCCCAGGGATCAGCAAATCTGATCACTGGAACAACTAGCTAGGAAGTTTAGGAAAGCAGAAGTATTTTTTTGTTTTTTTACACACAGACAGAAAATACAGTAAATGCTTGGTTATTCGACTAAATGCTATCAAAGGCTAGTACACTTGAGTGCATTAGCCTGTTGGTTAACTTATAAGCAAAACTTTAGCTGAGAAGTGCAGTCAACAAATTAAGCTCAGAAAAACAGAGAAAACAGGTAATATAACAATAATATAAGCACAAACAGTGGTCGAAATGCACAAAAGGTCGAAAAAAGCAATAAAAATGCTTAAAAAATACTTAGAATCAAGAAAGTCGCTTTTTCTGCTCTCTGCTGCCTTAGGAACTCTGCAGGGGACCACGAGGAGCTATGCCAAGTTCTCTTGTAAAAAAAAGACTAAACGTTTTGTTTCTTAATGTTTAAAAACAAAGGGAATTGTTGGAAATTATGAATATAAGGCTGAAATTAATTCTGTTGTAAATATGCTGAAAGAAAAAGTTTGCTTGAACATATGTAAAGAGTTTAAAATGTGCATTCATACTATATGCATAACAGACAGGCTTCTCTTCACAGCATCAGAAAATGCCTAACAAAGCAATATTGGAAAGCAAGCATTACATGTTTTTCTCATGTTTGCAGAACAAATATCTATTAACAGACATCCTTTTTTATAAATTCAGCAATACGTGATGTTTTTCCAGTAGGAACAGAACAGACATTCCCTTTCATTCTTCTGTTGCATTTGTGCATTTTCACATCAGCAGAACTGCTGACAGGACAATAGAAAAGTCTAAAAACAGACATTATGTGACTACCCACTGAAGGCCAGAAAAATATACCAAGAGGAAATATGTGCATGACTAGCTCTCTATATAACTATTGTAATAATTCAGTTATGTGAGAGAAGGACAGAGAGAGGTATTTTGTCATTATTCATATCTGTAATGAAGGAAAACTTTGTACATATATGCTACAAACTAACAGAGTACGTGTCGTTTGTTATAAAATAAGTTATCTGTAACTGTGCTTATAGCTGCAAAATATATTTCTTTATTAGTGTGCAATTTGAAAGGCTTGGTGCTTTAAACAGACTACAAATGGAGTCATGCAAAGCTCTGTGTCTCTGATTCAGCAGTAAACAGCACAGCAAAACTGTGTGTCTTAAGACTTTGGATCCAGCACAGCATAGGAGCAGAGAGCACACAAATTAAAATAAATTTTTCAGTGGCAATCACCACTCCCGCTTTCTGAATTTAGTATTTATTCTCAAAAACAAAAATATTGTTGTCAAAGATCACTTACAACAACACACAGATAAAACTGCTCTGTCCTTTAGTATATTCACTGTTGTTCATAAGAAACAGTCTAAAAAAATCAATTCCAACGGAATTGGGTATAGTTATGAATAAAGAACACACATCTAAAGTGACAAGTACCGATGTGGAAATGGCCTGCTTATGTTATGCACAGCTAGACAAACTTTGCAAAAAATCCTCGGTGTCCAAGTATGATAGGGGCTCTATCCACAACTGGTCTTAACATTTTCTCTGCATATATACAGAGCAGCTCTGTTAGCCACCCCCTCCCTGACATTATGGGTCTCAGACAGCCTTCCTGGTTCCTTATGAATCTTTGGAAGACTATGTAGAGCAGGGGCCAAAGGGGACTGTACAGTAAGATACTTAAAGTTCATATGAAATACAATTACTCAGTCGTGCAAGTTTGATTGCACATCTTGTATCAAACCCTTAACTTTCATCTTATGAACAATCTCATATTCACCATCTGATAACAATTCATTCATTTTGTCTAAATAAAAACTTCTGTCCATCACCACTACTGCCCCTCCTTTATCAGCTGGACGGATAACCACTCCATTAGCATCTTGCAGCTCCTTAATAGCTGCAAATTCAGGTTTTCCAAAGTTACCAAACCTATCACCTTTTTCAAAACTGTTCAATTGTTGTAACAAATCATTCTCACATACATGGGAAAAGGCCTCCAGTAGAGGAGCGACAAAAGTACTAGGTCTTCTAAACACATTCATATTCTTAGAATCACTTGAAAACACAAGCTTTAACATAACAGGTCTTACAAATGTCTTAATGTCCAAAAAAGCTTCACAAACATCAGCCCTTAAAGCCAGAACAAAAGAAAGTCCCTTTTCCAACTAAGAAGACTGCCGGGGGGGGTCAATTCAACACTCATAACCAAACCACACCAACTGTCGGTACATCCAGCATTACCCACACCCAGCCGTGTTTCCCATATTCTCCAACTCAAAACATCAGTTACTGAATTCACTAATGTTTTGCTTAACCACTAACAATGGGCAGTACATTATTGTTAACTAAAGCACATAAAATCTGTAATCAGCAACCCTGATGAAACAAATCAGCTGTCAGAACACTTCTAGTTAATATACACTACTTACCTAAACTTTAGTATGACCTCTACCTTAGGTGAAATCTTATTTATTTGACCGAGAGAGAGAAACTGGACGACAGACTCCATTTCGACACTACTTACTTTGATCCTTACCTTACGAATGATATTCAACTGGTCTTCCTCCTGCCGTTTTCCACAAAGCTTACTTGTACTGCTCTCATAAACACCATTCAAGGACTATGAACAGTTCACAAGGAAAGTACCACACTATGCCATTCAATTTATAATGCTGCAAGCTTCCCTTAGCTAAACCAAAACCACAAAAAGTATAAATCACCAGGTGACAGGTAATGAACTTTTGTGCCCCATAATTATCAAGTGCAGGAACACCTGAATAAGCATAATCCCCTGCTAGGTAATACTATGACATGACATTAAAATTACAACTTTTTAAAAAGATCACTTTTAAGTAGTCATAAGCAGTATGTGGTACAAACAACCTGTTTGGTGGTAAAAAGGAGGTGGCCACTGGGGGGGTGGGGATATACAGACGTAGTTAGTACATAATGGGGGTGCAGTTAGGATACATAGTGGAATTCTCAAAAGTGCTACTTGGGCCAAAGGTCAGCATGGCTAAGGAGGACAGAATCAGGGTATACAAATGCTGGCTAATGAAACTGACAAGAAATCAGGAGAAAGTGCTGGTGACAGCATAAAAATGAGAAAACTCTGCAAGTTCAGGCTCCATCATTGTTGCCATGTAAAGGTTCTTCTATAAGCAGCAGAACTGCTTTACGCGTTATGATCCTGGGTTACTCTATCTGTAAAACAGTGTTTGGGTCTAAGAAATCTAGTACTGGTCTTATCTGCTGTCTTTTTAGGTACTAGAAAGAGAGTGGAACAGAAGCCTTGTCCTGCTGGAATGTAGTACTAGCTATAGTGCCTTTTAAATAGTAACTGATGATCAACAAATAATAGAACTTGTTCTACGTGTTGTAATTAGGTGCGAGGAATAGAAGGAGACTGAGTTTTTGTGGGAATTCTATTTCTACATTCTAGTTCTCTATGGTTATAGTCTGTCAAACAGATATATGCATCTGGAAGGCATCTCGCAAAGCTTCTGGGGATGGGTAAAGGGAGAGGCAATACATATAGTCATCGCTGAATATCTCCTCCATTTTCTCTTCTCTCTTGACCCTGAGATATGTGGACAGACACTCTCTATACTGTTCTTTTTTTTTTTCTGGCCACAAGGTTACTGGACAGACATACCCCTCATCTAAAACTGGTACTTTACCTGCACAGCAATTCTTCTAACAGTGGGAAGTGAGAGCAAAATAGATTTCCTTACAAAAAGGACCTTTTCCTTCCTTTTCAGGTCCATAACTTACTTTAAGTTCAGAGGTGAAGGCATAGCAGAGTCATTTTCTTTCTTTTTTTCCCTGTATGTCCTAACATTTTCATCAGCTGGCACACCAAAGAGCAACTCATGACTGATTAACAAGTAACTAGCATTTCATAGTTTCAGGATAGTTTTTTTCCTGGTTTTGCAGAAATAGTTTAGTTTAATGACTCCTTCCTGCTCTCATCTGGTCCATACATTCTTCTATGGAGTGACAACCACGCTTCATCAATCCAGGCAACAGCCTTCCAACCCATTCAGTCCTGGGCCAGTAAGCCTGAGCCTATTAATTATCCCAAAAAAGTGAGATGGGTGCTGGGAATGGGCCGGTATACACATCCTATCAGCTATTTTACTCCTTTCTCAGTGACTTGTCTGCTACATAAATCCTACTTCAAAGAGGCTTTATGAATGCTACCATACTGCCAAGTCTAGGCATATGGCTTGGCAGCGTGAACACACTAGGCTCCTCTCTAAAGGCAAGACACTTGCACTCCTGCATGTGTTGACAATGTAGTGGGCCAAGTCTCCATCATCCCTCCAGATAGGAAAGTTAGTACAAGTTGTTCATTCCCACCTTCCCCTACCTGGTCCCCCAGAGTTGATGTTGGGAGTACATGCTACCATTGGAGCAGTCAGGGCTTCATCTCTTTACTGAACATGGGGGTGAGGCTCAAGACAACCCTGCGGGCAGTGTGTTTTTTTCAAGACCTCACTCTTGAAATGGCTGAACTGAAGACGCATCCATTAAATCAAATGTACATTTAAAGGGCATAATCACCAATTCTATCAACCATGGCATTGCCATTTGGCTCTAGATTTGGTAAAGTCTCCTGTGTTTAGTCCTAGATGAAGATCTCACATCATCCTGTTTGATGTAGAATTTAAAGTACTCGTGGACAAATTACTGGATGTATGCACGCTCCTGACATACCTGTCCTGCAAACCGCAACTCTATCCAAGAGTAAAGTGGCCAGTGATGTTGATTTTTTAGACTAAGATGTTGCAGAGAGAGAGCTGGAGATACAGACAGAGAGATAGTGAAAGGCTCTACCATATAATTATTGCATAGCTCATGTCTTTCCCTATGTCCCCTACAGAGTTACCTGCTCTTTTGGGTGTCAGATGGGTGTCTTACTACTGAATACTAGTCCTAAAAACATCTTGAAATGTATGGAAAACATCAATTTTGATTCTGGAAGAGGCATGATTTTTTAATGCTCTTTTTTTTTTTTTTAACGAGTCCCCTTACATTCGGTTAAAGTAAGCTCAAAACAAACTTCAAAATCACTGCAAATATGTCCTTTGTAATCATTTGAAATGTCGGGACCTATTCTAATGAGCCCCAAAACTTGGAAACTGAATGGATGAAAAACCAAACATATACACCAAGTTTAAGATGGCCATTTTTGGAATATTCCCTTTTCGCCAGCAATCTCAGAGTTGGTAAACATATATATATACATATATATATATATATATATATATACATACATACACACACGCATGTAAAAACTCGGGTGCTAGGGGAGCTTGCTCTCCTGCAAAAATTGTCTCATGTAAAAGTCTTCCTCCACTTTAGAGGATAAAGGAGGGGGACTTCTTTTACACTTTCCTTTGTAATCAGAAGGCTTTAGCGGCACTGTTGAACATTTGGTCGTGAAATGCAATTACACAGTGGTGTGGGGAGATCTTGTACTGCAGAGAGCATAAAAATGTTCAACAGCAAACTACGTAGATGTAAAAGCTGGAGGAGAAAACAAGTGCTTACAGATCGTTTCACAATGGGTAAAACCTCTGTAGTCCTATTTATTTAGGCTTATCTTGCTATAATACATTATATATTTGCCAGCTCAGGCCCCAATAATACGATCATAGATTTTTCTGATGAAGACAGCGATAATGTTGCTGTTAGTCTGAAGCATTGGAGTTAAACTGGTCACAAAAGTTTTCACAGAGCGGTTTCTAAGAGACGCCCTTTTTTTGGAAGCCATCAAAGTGGGCTAACCCCCTTGTGCTGTGCAAGACAAGAACTTACTTGAGTTTCATAATGAACTGCCATTTAGACTCCGTCTTCTCTTACCTTTTTTCTTTCTCTTCTGTCATTGGTCATCTCCACTGTCAATTTTATTACATTTAGATCTCTCCTTCTTTGAATGCTTTTCAAGAGACTAAGTATTTTCAAACAAAGTCCAGTTATGTAAAACATTACCACAACAGCAGACGTACTTCTCTTCACTGCTGCAATATTTTTCAACTAGGGGATATCTCCTACCAAGGACAGTTCAACTTCTGGCCAGCATACCAAAGCCTTCAGCACTTATAGCTGCTGTATGTCACACACAAACTCCCTGCTGAAGACATCAGACATAAAGGTGATGGATGGATGTAAACACTCACACAAAAAAGCCCCAGGAGGAACAAAACACCCTCAGGGACAAAGAAGAACACATGCATCCAAGAAGGGCCCCTCAGCCAGAAGGGAAACAACACAGGGCAAGAGACAGGACAGTGGGAGGAAGAAGGGAGGGAGAGAATACTGTAACAGTGAAGAGGATGGCAGCCACTGTTATGGGTAAGAGTTTACACAACTGTACTATGTCCTTTCATATTAGTGTTGCAGTATTCTTCACCTAAGGGAGAGTACAAGAGCTTAAGAGGATGCGTAGGAAGAGGAAGATGCAGAGAACACTCCACAAACCCATGCAGAATGGCTCTGGCAACAGCATCTAACTTGTAATGCTCGATAAAAGTATGAAATGAGGATGAAGTAGCAGCCTCAAGGATGGAATTGGTATCCAGACCCTTAAAAAAGGCACCAGAGGCAACAACTACCTTAACAGAAAGCAGCTTTATGGATGAGGAAAGACATCTGCCATGATAAGGAAAAAAACAAAAAAAAGGCCTTTGAAATCCAGTAGGGGATGGTTTGTTTAGACACACCAAACCCAAAATCCCGGGAAGAAGGGAAAGAAAAAGGTGCTCAGATTTGTGAATAACTTTTGTTTTATTCAAATAATATCTGAGCTGTTTATGCAAATCCAAGCTGTGAAGAGCCTTCTCACTGGCAGTCTGCAGAGAAGAAAAAAGGAAGGAAGATGAATAGATTGAATAAGGGACAAGTCATTGACCAACTTGGTATAAAAGGAAGATTAGTATGAAGATACACTCTGTCTTTATAAAAAAAAAATAGAAAAGGAGGAATAACCATGAGGACATGAAATTCAGACACTTTCTTAGCTGAAGTTAGAAGAAGCAGGTCCAAAAGGAGACTGGGTTGACTTTTCAAGTACAAAACTGAGGTCCCAGGAAGCCAAAATAGGTTTCCTGGAAGGCCTAACATGAAGGACTCCTTTAAGAAATTGCTTGACCTAAAATCTGGAGAGAGAAAGGGATTCAAGGGCACACCAGCAGAAATTTCAGACAGGTGAGCTTTAACTGAAGAATATGGCAACCTAGCATAGAGTAGATCACAACACTACGAGAAAACAAGCGGAACCTCTAAGGGTAGGGGATCCTGATGGCAACAGAGGCACCAGACAGAAAATATCTTCTATATGGACATACATGATTTTCTGGTACTGAGTTTCCTGGCCTCCTGCTAAATGCAGAGCAAGTCCTCAGGAAAGAGGTAGCTAAGAGGGATCAAAACCCTATCAGCCACAATGTCAATTGAAGAGTGGACAGGACAACAGATCCCTTGTCTTGTGTGAGAAGATCCCCTGGTGAAGTAAAGGGGGAACCAATGCTGCCTTGGCCAAAAAGGAGTCACCAGCAAGATTTGGGAGAGTCCTGCCTGAACTTGGGACTCTGGAACAGAAAAAAAGAGAAAGTTGTCTGTTCAGAGGGAAGACAAAAAGATGCGTCTGAAGAATACACCACTGATGGACAATGCCCCAGGAACACATCTCTGTGAAGTATCCATTCATGAGCGTGTGCGCTTGCATACTGAACCAGCTCAAAAAAAAGCTTCCCACTAAATTGTGCTCTGATGGAATGTAAACAGGCCAAAGAGTCACTTGATACTGGACAGATAGATCACATTCCTGAAGAGCTAGTCTGCAAGGATAGGACCATGAGCCCTGCTGCTTGTTGACATACACATCACTGTGGTATTGTCTATGTAAACTTTGATGGGCCCAGGATGAAAGAGGGAATGAAAAACTTGCAGAGCCATAAGCACAGCCCTCATCTCTTTTGTACCGATATGGTCTGACCTCTGATGAGGAGGCCAGAAACCCTGAACCTTCAAGGTGGGCCACAGGAGATACCCCACCCCCTGTCTGAGACGTCTGCAAAAACGCTTCACAGTGGGAAATGGACCTTGAAAAGGAAGCCTCAGATTGAGAGGGGGGGGGGGAGAGGGGAGAGAGAGAGAGAGTGAGTGAGTTGAATCCACAACTGAAACTTGAACTTGGAAAAGGGAAGAAAAGGCACCGGGAACTCCAGAGGATGGTAATGTTGAGACACAATAATATGAGATATCACTGAAGTTTCCTCAAATACAGCCAGATGAGGGAATAGTGGAAGCCATGAACCCCATGACTCTCAAATTCCCTCGCCATGGTAGATGCCAGGGGAAGAAGGGATTGGAAAAAGGTTACTGGAGAGAGAGCCTTGGGGTGGGGGGGAGAGATGCTAACATGGGAACTGTGTTAAGTTTGCAGTGGAGGAAAATATGATCCTGGGAAGGAGTCAAAACTGGTCTCTGGATGTTTACGATGAACCCCAGACTGTGCAACAGGCAAGTAGCAGATCAGAGATCCTGAAGCAGACTGCTGGGAGAAGGAGCTTGAATAAGCATATCATCTAGATAGGGAAAAATCTGAATACCTCAAAGCAAGCAAAAATCAATAACAGGAGAGAATCATTTGGTGAATATCTTTGGGGCAGTAGAGGCCAAAGGGCAAAACACAGAACTGAAAATGCAGAGAAAAATGTTTTTTTTTCCGAAAGGATGGATGGGGATGTGAATGTATGCATCCTTAATCCAAAACACACCAGAAAGGCCTGGGAAGTAGAAGAGCAAACAATGTCTGAAGGGATGAAAATCTGAAAAGAAGGAATCTTGAGAAAGGTGTTTAGCAGGGAAAGATCCAGAATTTGTCTCCATGCATCCTCTTTTCATGGGACCAAAAACATTCAGGAATAAAAACCTTTCCCTATGTGGGTGGGAGGTATGGTTTGAAATAGTGGCCTGACCCAAGAGAGAGTAAAGAATCTCTGGGAAATGTGAAAGCTGTTCCCGTTTCAGACATTCCTCAACTTCCTTGGGAAGAAGGAAAGTACAGTTGTGTACACTTACCATAAATATAGATGTTCGAGTGTATTCGCTGTTGCAGTCATCACATTTGGGTTATCTGCCTGCAGGTAGCCCTCAGCCGGCCTGAATACCAGTCTTGGATTCCTGCGTCTGATGCTGTCACTTCTTCCGACATGTCAGGTCGTCAGGGGTATAAAACATGCAGCTGACGCCATAACATCAGTTTTTCTTGCCCCAGATGTCAGGTGAGCCCACAATGGGAAGCAATAACACGCTATGGTAATCCCCC
Organism: Protopterus annectens; assembly: GCF_019279795.1. Taxonomy (NCBI): domain Eukaryota; kingdom Metazoa; phylum Chordata; order Ceratodontiformes; family Protopteridae; genus Protopterus; species Protopterus annectens. The sequence goes on from NC_056734.1 coordinate 169,627,067, forward strand.
ATCAAAAAGCAAATATACCAGAAAACTTAAATATACCAAAGAAGAAGAAAAGGTAGAGCCAAGAGAAGTCAGGGGGCTGGAGGGAGGGTAACCAGGTCTGCAACAGTGAGTACACTCGAACATCTACATTTATGGTAAGTGTACACAACTGTACTATGTTCTTAGTGTTTCACTGTTGCAATCACCACATTTGGGCTGATTCCCAAAGCTAAGGAAGAGAGGAGGAATTTAGAGCATTAGGGCCAGCTATTAAGCCCTGCAAGACTGCAGTGGCAAAACCAGCTCTGGATTTAGAAAAAAGAGGCATGTGGTAATGCTTGGTGGAGGTATGTACAGAGCTCCATGTAGCAGCTTGTAGGATGTCCTTGGTAGGGACTTCTCTGAGAAAGGCTGCAGAGGTAGATGCACCCCTGGTGGAATGTGATCTTTATCCCCTGTGGGGTAGGTTTTCCATGGTGCTTGTGCAGAAATGAATGCAATGGGATATCCATTTGGAAATGGTTTACTTTGAAATGACCTTCCCCTTCTGCCCCTGCAACTAGCAGCTGCTCAGATTTTCCGAGAGGCTTTGTCCTGTCCAAATAAAATCTAAGTTGTCTGTGCACATCCAGAGAGTTCAGTATTCATTCTCCTCTGTTTTGTGGATTAGGGAAGAAAGTCGGCAAGTGAATGGACTGATTTAGGGCCACGCTAGACACCACCTTGGGCATAAAGGAAAGATTGGTCCCGAGGGAAACCCTGTCTGCATGGAAGATAATGAAGGGTTCCCACTACATGAGGGCCTGTCATTCAGACACTTTTCTTGCTGAGGTGATGGCTAGAAGGAATGCTGTTTTCCAAGAAAGGAATTTCAACTCTGCTGTTGCAGCTGGCTCAAAGGGAGGGAGTGTGAGCTTTTCCAATACAAAGTTAAGGTCCCAGGCTGGAGTAGGGGCTCTCCTGGGGGGTCAAATTTTGGCCCCTGTAAGGAATTGTTTTAGCAGAGGGTGAGAGAAGAGAGGTGGCTCAGTATTATAATGAGCTGAAATAGCAGAGGCATGAATTTTAATTGACGAGAAGGATAGGCCATTGTGGAGCATTTCTGTTAAGTACTGAAGAATATGAGGTAAGCTGGGCACTGTTGTACCCATTCCCTGAGTCTGGCTCCAGGAACAGTATCTTTTCCACTTTTCAGCATAGGATTTTGTAGTACTAAGCCTCCTGGCCTCCAGAATGACATCTAGCACCTGCTTACTGAGGGATGCTATTGGAAAGCTCAAGGAATTAGCCAGGCTGCAAGGGTTCATGGTTTGAAGCTGAGGGTGCAGAATCTGGCCCACCTGCTGGGACAAGCAGGGAAGGGGTCTGAGGCAAGTGCCACGGATCCAGTAATGTCATACTGCACAAGACGGGGTACCAGTGCAGGCGCGGCCAGTCTGGTGCAATCAGTACTGTCCTTGGCTTGTCCAGTTTGATCTTTAGCAGAACCTTCGAGAGTAGAGGCAGAGGGTGAAAGGCATAAACCGAGAGACTTTCCCAGGTAAATGACAGAGCATCATAGGTAGGTAACTAGGCTATTAGCCTGAGGGCCTATATAAGCCTAGCCAAAAAGGTACCCTGGCTTTCACCACCTTTCGGCATCCACTTTCCAAGCTTGACTGTGGGGAGTCCTTGTGCAAAATTTTTCCAATTGGTAGTTCTGAGGGGAGGTGAACAGGTCTACCTCTATAGAGTCCCCCCATTTGTTCCTCAAGAGGCTGAATATTTTTGGTTCCAGTTTCCATTCATGTGGGTCCATGATATTTCTGCTCAAGTCATCAGCCAGTGAATTTAGCTTGCCTGGCAGGAATTGATCTTGAAGGTGCACTTGGTAGCTCAAGGCTGTGTTCCACAGAGCGATGGCTAGTCTGCAGAGGGGGTACGAGTGGGTTCCCTCCTGCTTGTTTATGTACCACATAACTGTGGTGTTGTCTGTCTTTACCAATAGTTGTCCAGGAAGAATGCAGTCTTTGAAGGCTGTCAGGGAATTCTGTACAGCTAAAATTTCTTTTTGGTTGATATGCAGGTGCATCTGCCTTTGGTTCCATTTGCCCTGAATGCACTGCCTGCCAAGTGAGCTCCTCATGCATAGTCTGATGCGTTTGTTGTTAGGGTTTGGTCGGCACGGGCTAGAGTGAAAGAGAGGCCCTTGTTGTGGAAGCAGGCCTCTGCCCACCAAAGGAACTCTGTCTTTATACAAGGAATGATGGGAATCATTGATTCCAGGTCCTGAAAATGTTGGCACCATAGGCTTTTTAGATACCATTGTAGTTTGGTCATATGCAGCCTTGCATATGAAATTAGTAGAATGCAAGAGGCCATGAACCCCAGGGCTTGCAGAATTTTCCTTGCAGACAGCTGGGGTTTTGTGGCCAATAGTTTGAAGTAGGTTGTTTCTCCGGAGTGAGGAAAGCCATCTGGGAAGTTGTGTTCAAGCTTGTTCCCAGGAATGCAATTTGTTGCCAGGGTATTAGGTGAGATTTCTTTTCATTTATGGTGTACCCCAGAGAGGTTAGAAGTTTCTTTACAAATGCCAGATGTTGTAAAAGTAAGTCCTGGCTTTCTGCATGAATCAGACAATCGTCCAAGTATGGGTATATTTGAATATTTCTTTGCCTGCAAAATGCAATGGCTGGAGCTAGACACTTTGTGAATACCCTGGGCACAGTAGATAAGCCAAAGGGAAGTGCAGAGAACTGAGCTTGATCTGAAGCGTAGGCATTTCCTGCAAGACTCCCTTATTTGAATGTGCAGGTAAGCTTCCTTTAAGTCTAAGGTTGCCAACCAAGCATCTTTGCCTAGCACAGGAAGAAGCTGTTGAAGAGTTAGCATTTTGAATTTTGGTATTACCAGAAAGGTGTTTAGAATAGAGAGGTCCAGGACAGGGCACCAAGTTGCTGTCTTTTCTGGGTACCAGGAAAAGTCTTGAATTAAAACCTTGTCCCCTTTGTTCTGCTGTGACTAGTTGAATAGATTTGATACTTAGAAGAGACAGAGAATTTGCTGTTGGGCCTCCACCCACTGATTTGGGGGTAGGTCTGGCCAACCGTATGGGGTTGCTAGGGAGTGGAATCGGTATCCTTGGGAAACTATATTCAAAACCCATTTATCCCTGGTAATGAGTTCCCAGTTTTTTGCATGCAAAGTGAGCTTTCTTCCTAAGGGAGCAGGCAGCTGAGCAGGGCTTGGGAGGGTTAAGGTTGTCATTGTTCCATTTTTCCATAGGGGGGAGGTTTACTGCTCTCTGCTTTGGACGTGGGAGCCCCCCACTGCTTAGACCTATGCACAGTCTGAGACTGTAACCTAGGTGGTCTGCTGTTCCTGGGTTTGGACTGCGAGGGCCTGGAAGAGACTGGAAAGGACCAATTCTTTGAAGGCCAATGTCTACTAAATCTGGGAGGCTGTACTTGTAGGAAATCTTTAACAGTTTGCATAGATTTAGCTTTTTACTCCATCCTTTTGAGGACTTTGTTGCCAAACAGGCAGTCTTGGTTTAAGGGAGCATCCAGTAATTTAGCTTTAACGTGATCTGGCAAGTTTTGCTCCTTAAGCCAAGCATGCCTTCTAAGTACAGACCCAGTGACAGCAGCCCTGCAAGATGCTTCTAAGAGTCAAAACCACATTGCAAAGTATGTTTACCAACTTGTTCTGCAAAATGTATTAAATCCTGTAATTCTTTGCGTTCAGCACAGTCAAGAATCAACATTAAATTTCTGTTTAAGTAGTCCCATAATATGCTGCTGGTACTTTAACATATGAAACTGGTAATTTAAATCCCTAATGGCCAAAGTAGCAGAAGTGTATACTTTCTTACCCCATCTGTCTAAGGTTCTACAATCTCTATCAAAAGGGGTAGGATTTTTGGCAGCAGTATCCTAAATGCCTTTTGGTCCTTGGGAAATGGTCTCTGGATCAGCAGTAGGATTCTTGAAGATGAAGTTGTGAGAGTCAGGTACTCTGTAATACCCATCAGGTTTTCTGGGAGCTGGAGGTAAAGTGTCTGGGGAAAGGCTAGATTCCAAGAAAGCATCATCTACAACAGCTAAAGGCCTGTGTGTTGAGGAAGGAGTAAGAATTCCCTAAGCCTCTTTTTGGAGTCAGAGTAATCCTGGCTTTCCCAAAAGAAATGCTCCCTAAGAGTATGCAAGGTTTCACCCAAAGAAAAATCTTCTGGAGGGGAAGCAGAGGGAATGGAATCCTCTACATCAGAATCCTCATAGGCAGATAAGGGCAAATCCTGGTAATCAGAAGGAACACAAAAAAGAAGTTATGTACTCACCATAATGTTCCATGTGAGTTGTTCCATCTCGCCTTCATTCTTCACTGATTGGTTCGGAGCCGATCTTCGGCTCCGACATGGCCGACTAGCAAGCGCAAAGTTTTCCAGTAGCTCAAGACCCAACCCCTTATCCCACAATGCACTGCTGGAATTACCTCAGATCTTGTTTGCTGCATACCATATAGAGATACTATAATTATTCTGCCTAGGAATGAAGACACATTGAGAAACCAGGATGAAGACAGCCTCCAGGTCAACTGCCAGCCAGGAGGGGGAAGGATAGAGGGACGTGAGAATGAAGGCAAGATGGAACAACTCACATGGAACGTTATGGTGAGTACATAACTTCTTTATGTGAAGTTGTTCAATCTCGCCGTTCATTCTTCACTGATGGGTAGCGTCCCTAGCACGAACTGGTAAGAAATCCAAACACAAAAAACAAACTAGAAAAAAAACTGAAACAAATGAACACGCCCTCACTGCACCACTTCTATTAAAACAATCCAAATGGTATCAATATCCACCTTCAATGGGCCAAGCAAAACATGAAAGTTTTAAAAAGTAAAGCCTTCTCTTTTAATTTCCGCTTTTCGTCCTGCTCCTAGCAGGACTTCTTCAGACAAACAACAAGAATCAACAAACTTCCACTTTTTAAAATAAAATCACATTTCAATTACAGTTGAAATCACATTTCAGTTAAAATGCTTGGTTCCCTGTAACTGGATTTTAAAAGACCAACCCACCCAAAAATAAAAGACACAGCACATTTTGTACTTTCAATAGTATTTAACTTTGTAAACAAGTAAAACATGAAAGTAAAAAATGAAAAATAATAAAAACAAAAAGCAAAATAAATAAATATTCCCTTCTACTTTGACAAGTTGCCAGCAGTACCGTTCAAACATACAAAAAGTGCAAAAACAACACACAGTACCTGACTGTGTGTTTGTTTACCTCCTTTTTTCACTTAATCCTGACATGTTGAATAAACTTACTTCTTCACCTAGAATGGCTCTTCAACAATCCTTACTTATAGAGTTACCCTAAGCAACTTCTGCTGTTTGTATGAATGCTAAGAAACATCGCTCATACAGCTGCCTTATATACCAATACGTAAAAGTTCTGTAACCCATGTCTGCATTTGAATCTGTGTGTCTATATTTCCAGAACTCACCTTGTATGATGTAACTACTTATCAAGGTAACCCAAAGTTGTTCTAGGTATTTCACCTCACTCTTGTTGCCACATAAGACACCAGTATGGTGGAGAAGAAACACTAAACGCCCAATAAAGCTCCACTGTTACTCCATGCTTTAAACAATTTCCAAAGTTGTCTGCTAGTTCATCTTATTCAAGCCTCCATAGCTCTTTGCTTGTGTAGTTACCCTAAAAACACCACCTAGTGGTGTTTGTTGGTATATACCTACTCAAGCTGCAATGGTTTAAAATGTTATACAACACAAATTATTTATTTATTTAATTTATTTGCAGTTGGTTTACCAGGATAGTCCATTGGGCCAATAAGAACCCATTTTCAATTGAGTCCTGGGGAGAAAAGCTCCAAAACAAAGGTTACAAAAAGATTACAGCAGTTTACAATTGTGGTAATTTGTGGGTTCAAGACAGAACAAAGATTAAGCATTTACAAAGGAATATTTTTTCATTTAGTAGAAAAACTAAGATTTAAGCAGGTATAATAAAAATGTTAAGGTTACATTTTGTAGAAAAACAAAGCATTGCTGCAGTAAATATATAGTTTCTTGAGTGAAATAGTAGAATAAAAGAATTATAAGATGTCATTACAGTTGGCTTATTATTTGGTGTCTGGTAATATATGGTAAAGCTGCCCATAGGAAGTGAAGAATAGGCTAGGAGGGGTGGGAGCAGGAGAATTCCCATGAGTATGTTAGATGTGAGTGCAGTGATTTTTTAAAAGCAGAGAGGTTGGTGGTGATACGGATGGAGGGAGGAAGGGAGTTCCATAGGCGTGCCAGGGCAAAGGACAGGAGGTTTTGTCCTGGAGAGTGACGGGGTTTGTACAGTTCTATTAGGTTTTGGTTATTAGATCTTAGGAGTCTTTGTAGCAGATGCATTTTAAAGGTAGAGCTGAGAGAGGGACAGAGAGAGGGATGAAAAAATTAGTTTATGAGCAAAAGTAAGCTGAGTAAAGGAGAGATGGTTGGGAAGCTCTAGCCAGTTAAGTTTGTGGAGAGATATACAGTGATGGGTAGATGATTTGTGGCTAGTTGCAAATTTGGCAATTTTATTATAACAAGAGGACAGTTTAGTTTTGAGAGAGGACTGTAGGTTTGTTAGCAGAGGGGCACCATAAAGGAGGGAAGGGATGAGAAATGTAGTAGCAAGAGTGAGCTTAGTAGATGTAGGGAGGAATTGATTGTGTCGGTAGAGCATGCCAAGTTTTTGGTGGGTTTTTTTTATGTTTAGTTGTAGGTGGTTATTGAATTTAAGCTGGTCGTCAATCTGGACTCCTAGTAGTTTGGTTTCAGACACCAGTTCAAGAGGTGTGTTATTCTGGCTAGTGATGGAAAATAGTTTTCTATCAATGGTGTTGGTTTTTGAGGGGGTAAATACCATAAGTTTGGTTTTTGATGCATTGAGTGCTAGATGATTGTCCATCATCCACTGTTCTGTGGTAGAGAAGGCGTCTTGAGTCAGTTTTAAGAGAGCAGGGATGGATGTGGCTGAACAGATAATTGTGGAATCATCTGCATATTGAATAAGTTTAGCATGAGGAATTGAGTGGAAGAAATCATTTATGAATATACTGAAAAGGAGAGGACCCAAAATGGAACCCTGGGGGACACCAGTGGGTGTGTTAAGGAAAGAGGAGATGGCTTTTTTCCACTTGACAGCTTGTTGCCTGATGGAGAGATAGCTGGTGAACCAATTGAGAGAGGAATGGGATAGGTTTAGGTTAGATAGTTTAGTTAGGAGAAGGTTGTGAGAGATAGTATCAAAGGCTTTAGAGAGGTCAAGAAAGAGCGTAGATACAGTAGAGCCAGAATCTCTGGCTTTATTTACAGTTTCTAGGAAGGAAAGAAGGGCAGTCGTGCTGCTGTGGCCAGGTCTGAATCCGTGTTGTGTGGGAGTTAGTAAGTTATTATCTAAGAGATAGGGAAGGAGTTGGAGATGAATACATTTCTCTAGAAGTTTTGATATAGGAGAGAGGATGGCAATGGGACGAAAGTTAGTAATATTGTTATTATTGCCTCCTTTGTGCAGGGGAATGATGAATGCCCTTTTCCAGAGTTTGGGTACAAGCCCTTCTTGGATAGAACGATTGATTAGGATGCTGATGGGGAAGGCAATGGCTTCGGCAGCTATGCTGAGGAAGGATGAGGGAATGTTATCGGGGGCATTGATGCATGGTTTTAGCTTTTGCAGGAGTTTTCTTATGGTAGAAGAAGGAATGGGTTTTAGGGAGAATGGTGGGAGTTGAGAGATAGGAGATGAAGGGGATGACAAGAGGGGGGATGCAGAAGTAGGGGGTGAGGTGTTATTAGAGAAGGATGAGGTTAGTTTGGAAATAGAGTCTATGAAAAAAAAAGAGTTGAATTGGGTAGCCAGATCTATATCTAGTGCATTTGGGTCTGGGCTTGGGTTTTCTGCTGAGCCAGGTTTTAGGAGGGTAGTGATGCCTTTCCAGAATTTTTGAGGATTGGTTTTGTGGTTGTTTTGGAGTAAGGAGAAGTAATTCTGTCGATCTGCTGTGATCAGTTTTTTAACGATATTGCGGAGTGTTTTGAATTCATTAAGGGTGGTTGGAGTTTTGCTTCTTTGGTACTGTGCCCAGGTTTTGTCTCCAAGTCGCATGGCAGTTAGTGTGTTTTTTGTTAGCCAGGGGGCGGTGTTGTTTCGTATTCTTTTGGTTTTTATGGGGGCAAAACTATCCAGTAGTTTAAGGAAAGTTGTATTGAAGTGTGCAACAGCATTGTCCAGGGGTAGGGTTTTTAGGGGGTTCCAATTTATTGATTTTAGGGAGTCTGAGAAGGTTATTGGGTTGAAGTTTTTAAGGTTCCGAGTGCTGATGCAATTATGAGTTACATGTAATGGAGATGGAAGTCATCCAGTGAAAATGGGAAGGTGGTCACTGAGGGAGTCAGGAAGAGTTCCACTATCAGTGTAGTAGTGGGGGTTATCCAGTCTAGGGTACTGCCACTGGAGAAGTCTTTAGAGGGCCTGGTAGTGAGGTTGATTAGCTGAGAGTACTTATATAGGTTGATGTTTAGGAGGGTGTGTAGGAGAATTAATGGAAGACCAACTGATATTTGTGTCTCCCATGAGAATAGTTTCATTACTGATATTGGTAGAAAGCCAGGATAGGATATCCTCAAGTACAGAGGTATTATCTCCAGGGGGGATGTAAAGTGAGGCTATGCAAATTTGTTTGTGTTTAAATAAACTTCCAAAGGGAGATTTTATGAGTAAGAGGGGAGGGGGAGGGAGGAGAATGGGAACCACGCCCAACCATATGCAAAATGACCTGGTCTATGAGGCCACACTATTGTATATATATGAATGAATGGACATTTCCTAAAATAATAATAATAATAAAATATATATATATATATATATATATAAAATATAATAAATAAAAAGTAAAGGAACACAGTAGTTTACCTCGTGAGGCTTTTGAGCTTCAGTATACAAGAAATAGAATAAATTTCATTCAAGCCCAGGTGGCAACAGGCTCTAGTTTGGAGTTGCCATAACAACTCCCTTTTCTCCAACAATAAAGAAGTTGGACCGCCCCTCAAGTCCCAAATTTGATCGTCTATGGCTTTAAATTTAAAGGAATGCTGTGGGAAACTTTCCACATGTCTGGCCAATGCGTTTTCCTTTTTTAACGTTCTAATACTGTATAAGTGTTCATAGATTCTCTCCCTCAGTTTCCTGTCCGTTTTGCCTATGTAAAAGGCAGGACAGGTATTACACTGAGCGAGATAGACCACTCCCTTTGAATTACAGTCGAACTTCTTGTTGATTTTATAACTGACCTCTCTAATTGTAAAATTCTGGCCAACATCTACCTGTGGACAATATGAACATGTTACATTTCCACATTCCATTTCTACTCGTTGGGTTTAAAGGTTTCCAGCTTTTTTGTAGTATACTTTTTAATTTTTTTAAATTTATTTTATATATATATATATATATATATATATATATATATATATATATATATATATATATTTTTTTTTTTTATTATTTTAGGAAATGTCCATTCATTCATATATATATATATATATATATATATATATATATATATATATATATATACACAACAGTATGGCCTCATAGACCAGGTCATTTTGCATATGGTTGGCCATGGTTCCCATTCTCCTCCCTCCCCCTCCCCTCTTACTCATAAAATCTCCCTTTGGAAGTTTATTTGTGTTATATAACATTTTAAACCTTTGCAGCTTGAGTAGGTATATACCAACAAACACCACTAGGTGGTGTTTTTAGGGTAACTACACAAGCAAACAGCTATGGAGGCTTGAATAAGATGAACTAGCAGACAACTTTGGAAATTGTATAAAGCATGGAGTAACAGTGGAGCTTTATTGGGCGTTTAGTGTTTCTTCTCCACCATACCGGTGTCTTATGTGGCAACAAGAGTGAGGTGAAATACCTAGAACATCTTTGGGTCACATTGATAAGTAGTTACATCATACAAGGTGAGTTCTGGAAATATAAAGACACAGATTCAAATGCAGACATGGGTTACAGAACTTTTACGTATTGGTATATAAGGCAGCTGTATGAGCGATGTTTCTTAGCATTCATACAAACAGGAGAAGTTGCTTAGGGTAACTCTATAAGTAAGGATTGTTGAAGAGCCATTCTAGGTGAAGAAGTAAGTTTATTCAACATGTCAGGATTAAGTGAAAAAAGGAGGTAAACAAACACACAGTCAGGTACTGTGTGTTGTTTTTGCACTTTTTGTATGTTTGAACGGTACTGCTGGCAACTTGTCAAAATAGAAGGGAATATTTATTTCTTTTGCTTTTTGTTTTTATTATTTTTCATTTTTTACTTTCATGTTTTACTTGTTTACAAAGTTAAATACTATTGAAAGTACAAAATGTGCTGTGTCTTTTATTTTTGGGGGGTTGGTCTTTTAAAATCCCGTTACAGGGAACAAAGCATTTTAATTGAAATGTGATTTCAACTGTAATTGAAATGTGATTTTATTTTAAAAAGTGGAAGTTTGTTGATTCTTGTTTGTCTGAAGAAGTCCTGCTAGGAGCAGGACGAAAAGCGGAAATTAAAAGTGAAGGCTTTACTTTTTAAAACTTTCATGTTTTGCTTGGTCCATTGAAGGTGGATATCGATACCATTTGGATTGTTTTAATAGAAATGGTGCAGTGAGGGCGTGTTCATTTGTTTCAGTTTTTTTCTAGCGTCCCTAGCACCCTAACCCTGGGTGGCTCACGGAATTATACTCTTCAGAACTGCAGAATCAAATGAAGCCCTGTCCCTGGAGGCCTTATCCACTTTGTAATGAGTTATAAAAGTGTTAGGTTTAGACCATGTGGCTGCAGCACATATGTTGTCTAGAAGTAATTTGGCTTGAAAGGCTGAAGAGGTAGAAACTGCTCTGGTTGAATGAGCCTTCACACCTTACTAGACAAGGGCATGTTATGACAAGAATAGGTGTAAGTGATGCAATCCGACAGCCCCTTGGACAGAGTTGTTGTGGCGACTGGTTTACCTTTCCTGGCCTCAGAAAAAGACACAAAAAGTTGATCTGATTTCCTAATCTCTTTTGTTCTGTCTAAATAAAATCTTAGTTGTCTGTGAACATATAGTTTGTGCAACATATATTCCAATTTGTTGGTGTGATTAGGAAAGAAAACAGGCAACGCAATGACTTGATTGATGTTAATCTCTGAACATACTTTAGGCAAAAAGGATGTTTTTTTTTCCTGATAGATACTCTGTCAGCATGAAAGACCATATAAGGAGGCCTGATGGATAGGGCTTGGAGCTCTGACACTCTGCGGGCTGAAGTGAACTAGGAAGATAGTTTTCCACGACAGAAATTTTAGCTCACAAGATGATGCATGCTCAAAGGAAGGAAGAATGATGCGAGATAACATAAAATTCAAATTCCAGGGAGAATAAGGATTCTTCACTGGAGGCCTCATATGAATGGAATCTTTTAGAAAAGCTTTTGAGCCATAATATTCAATCCATCGATCCCTAGATGGAAATTAGATATAGCAGCTAGTTGTACCCGCACCGTAGCAGCCGCTGCTCCTTTGTTGAAAATTTCTGTCAAGAATTGTAAAATAGAAGACAATGGTGCTTGGTAAGGGTCAATATTATGGGAGGAAGCCCAAATGGAAAATCTTTTCCACTTACTACGATACAACTTTCTAGTGGAGGGCTTATGGGAAGCCAATAAAATTTGACTAGTGTCACGGGAAAGATTATAAAGCATGGCTATGCGGGGAATTGGAGCAGCCAAGCAGTTAGCTTCAGTGTCTGCAATGATGGCTGGAGATCCCCTAACAGATGTGTCAATAAGTTCGGAAATGGGTCCAGGATCCATGGGTCTTCCAGAATGTGATGGTAAAGAAACGGAAACCAAATCTGCTGAGGCCAATGAGGGGCTATAAGGATGATGGTCCGTCCCAGCAATTTCGCTTTCTGTAAAAATCTGAGTATCAGAGGAATTGGGGGAAATGCGTAGAGGAGACCTGGGGTCCAATCGTGGACAAGAGCATCCCTCGGGGACTGACCTGGCGGGGGAAATCAGGGCAAAATAGCTTCTGCATTTGTTGTTGATATGACTGGCAAACAGGTCGCAGGAAGGCTGGCCTCATTTGCGGAAAATCCTGTCTACAATCTCTTGTTTGAGGGACCATTCATGGGGCAATAAAATTGCCATGCTCAGTTTGTCCGCTATGACGTTGGATTTGCCCGGGATGTGCGTTGCTGACAAAAAGCACTGGGTTGACACTGCCCATTGCCATACTCTGAGAGCTTCTCGGCAAAGGGGTTAAGACTTGGTCCCGCCTTGCTTGTTCAGGTACCAGACCACTGACATGTCATCTGTCTGTATTGCAATTGTCCCTAGAGGAAGAGTCCTGAAAGTATTGCAACGCTAGAAGTACTGCTCTCATCTCCAGGACATTGATATGCAGATGTGATTCTTGATCTGTCCATGTGCCTTGGGCAGTCTTTCCCTGAAAATGCCCCCCCCCCCCTATCAGGGAAGAGTCCGTGGTCACAGTGGCAACTGGAGGGGGTAGCTTGAAGGGACGTCCTATTGTGATATGAAGAGACGTCAACCACCACTGAAGATCCTTCTTGCAAGAATTTATCAGGATTATGTGATTCATTGGAAGTTCTTGGCAAGACCATTGCATGAACAGGAGCCATTGAAGAATCCTCATATGCATCCTTGCTAACGGGATTGCTAAGATTGCTGCTGCCATCAATCCTAGTACTTTCAATACCTCTGCAGCTGGTGCTCTGTTCTTTGATACCAAGGACGTGATGTGCTGGCGAAGAATACAAACCCTTTCTGCTGGAAGATGAAGAGTGGTGGTTGACGTGTCTAATTCTGTCCCTATAAAAATGATATGCTGCGATGGCAACAAGGCAGACTTTTCGAAGTGGACTGTAATGCCTAGCCGATTGCAGAGTGTCAGAGTAGCCTCTCTCACTTGAAGAAGTTAATGCCTGGTGGTGGAGGTAAGGAGCCAATCATCCAAGTACGGAAACACCTGGAATCCTAGATGCCTCAGGTGAGCCGTGACTACTGCCATGCACTTGGTGAATACTCTGGGGGCTGTAGCGAGACCAAACGGCAGAGCTCGGAATTGATAATGATTGGCTCCCAGCTGGAAACGCAGGTGATCCCTGGATGGTCTGGCCATCTTTATGTGGTAGTACACATCCTTGAGATCGATCGAGCACATCCAATCGTCTTTCCCTAAAAAGGGAAGCATGGACTATAGCGTGACCATTCGGAACTTCTCTTTCCTCACAAATTGGTTAAGTTTGCTGAGATCCAAAATGGGTCTCCAGTCCTCTGTTTTCCTTGGAACCAAAAAGAATCTTGAGTAAGTTCCGAATCCTGTTTGGTCTGCCGGGACTGGCTGGATGACTTTTTTCTAACAATCGGCGTACCTGTATTACTGCTTTTTCCCTGTGACTGGGTGGAACTTCCGGGATTTTTTGACGGGAAGGGGCTGGGTGGAGAATGGTATGAAATACCCTCTGGAAATGATACTTTGTACCAAACTGTCATTTGTTATATCTAGCCAGGCTTCTGGGTACAATGACAAGTGACCCCTGACTGTCTCCAGAGTAGGACAGCTGGGCCTCCCTTCAGGAATGCTGGTAGGACTGACCAGAGAAGTGATCGCTGTCACCCAGGTGTTGTGGACCCACTCTGCCTCAAGGGTGGCATCTTCCATTGTAATCCCCTCCTCTGCTTCTGGAAAGGGGCTCTCCACGTGTGTCTTGAAAGGCTCCTTTAAGTTTTCCGGAACCACATCTTTCATCCCCTCTGACCTTTAGGAAAGGGTCAAGTGGGGGTGAAAAAACGGACTCTGATGGCAGAGTCTTTCCTTCTTGTTCACACCTGGTCAAAGTTTCCTTCACCTTTAGCCCAAACAAGGATGAGCCATCAAACGGGGTATTCGTAAAGTAAGACTTCAAGGGTTCTGCAAAGAAACAGAGTCGCATCCAGGCATGCCTAGGAAGAGCAATTCCTGTACCTGCAGCTCTACTCGAACCATCAGCTGCATAAGATAAGAGATGCATCTCTGCAGTCTGGTAAAATGGGTCATGTAGTTCAGTGATCTGAGTGAAAAAGTTGCTGAACTAAACATGCGTTTCCCATATCTATCCATGATCCTGGATTCTCTGTTAGGAAGATGGATAGACGAGGAAGTCTCAGATATTTACTTTTTGGTGGCTGCCGCCACCACCATGGCATCAACAGGGACTCCCTTGGTCAAAAAGGACTTATCTACAGGGGCAGAAATAAACTTATTAGGCCTCCTAGGGACAGGTTCCATAGATTCTGGTGACTCCCATGCCCTACGAGAGACCAGATCCATAAGCTCATCGTAAGGCGAGATACCCAAGAGGGGGAAGGTTGAGACCCAAGCGCCTTCAGGAGAACCGACTTGTCCTCAGTAGGGCTCTTGGACTGCCAATCATCATCTGCCTAAGAATTTTAAGAATCTGCGCAAAGGAGATGTCCTCAGAGGGGGATCTAGGGGGAGCCTTCTGATTCATCCAAGTCGGTGTCTGATGATAGAGACTCCTGTGGGGAGTCCAGATGCCTCCTCTTGCATAATCTCTTCCTGGGGAATTCTTCAGGGGGAACCTCTGGAGAGGTCTCAGAAAAGCAGGGAACGCCCTCCTGCTGGGCTACCTGAGGCTCTGGGTCTGTACACTTGGGATGACTGGAGGAAACAGAAACTGACACAGGCACTTTAGGGGAGGAAGAGGCCAGACCTGGAGATGAGGAAGTCTTAGGAAACAACACTCGCCTCATGGCTTCGAATGCACCACGGCTCCGATGAGGAGTCGACTGATCAGGAGCAGCCGCAATCCCCTCCCGTACCAAAGCCGTGGGCTCCGAGCCTGAGGTAGGAGCCGAGCACACCCAAGCCAAAGCCCCGAGAGGAAGAGTTGGCACTGACAAGTCGGTTTGACTATCCTCCCCGGACCCGACTGGAGAGTGTCAGCTCCTAGAGTCCCCGGTCAGTGCAGAGGACATCCGAGCAGATGGAGCCGATGACACTGGAACAGGTGTCAGCTCCAAGGGATCCACAATCATCAGGTTGGCCTCCTCCGGCTCCGAAGGTCCAGTATGGCTCAGAGGAGGAGCAGACAATTCAGGAGTAATGGTCTTCGGGTCTGAGCCGACAGCAATTTAGCTAGGCCTGCCTTTAAGAGCTTCTGAATTAGCTGGTCCAAATCCAGATTGGACAGGCTGACCGATGACCTGGAGGAGTGAACAGATGGAGCCGATTGGAGAAGTAGAGAGTGAGGTTTTTTGGCAACTGGTTCCAAAGCAGTGTCCCGGGTCCGAAAAGAACAGACTGTCGGCTCCGAAGCCAGTGGAGCCGAAGTCACAACACTTTCCAACTTTTTCCCTTTCTTTGTCCTGGATTCTGAGGAAGATTTGGATGATTTGCTGGCCCCATCCTGGTCAGACAATGCCTCTGAGAAAGGGTGTTTAATAATACCCGTCAATTAACTTCCTCTTCTTTTTTACTTGAGTGCTTGCAGAAAGGTAGTGGCAGATACTACATGACTCCTGCAGGTGCACCTTACCCAAACAGTACACACACTGCACATGGGCATCCGTAACGGACATCTTTTGTCCGCAGTCTGGGCACTTTTTGAACCCAGACTTAGGATTTGTTTCTCTTTTTTCAGACATAGCAACTAACTTCCTGAAAAAAAATTCACAAGATCACAAAACTTTTAGTTATGTACTCACCATAACTTCAGATGTTTGGGATCCATCTCGCCTACATTCTGACTGATGGGTTCGGAGCCGATCCCTCGGCTCCGACTCGGCACGCTTATGCTATAGAGCGAGGCCTCTAATTGGCTGAGCTATCTTTATCCCAGGATGCACCACCACTAATCCCCCAGATCTTGTTTGTCCGCATTCATGCACACATGCACAGCTTGTTTATATAACATTGTTAGATGTTTCAAGATGAAACAACAGGATTCGGACCTTCTGATATCCTCTGATCTCCAAGGAAGGGGGAAGGAGGGTGGGTTATTAGAATGTAGTAGATGGATCCCAAACATCTGAAGTTATGGTGAGTACATAACTAAAAGATGTTATGTCATCCTATCTTGCCTACATTCTGACTGCTGGGACATCGCCCCTAGCACCTAAATCCCGGGTGGCTCATTGGAAAACACTCCTGAGCACTGTGGAACCAAATGAAGCTCGTCCTCTAGATGCCACATCTAATTTGTAGTGAGAAATGAAGGTGTGCGGGGAAGCCCATGTAGCCGCAGCACAAATGTCACCAATAGCAAGCTTAGAATGAAATGCTACCGAAGTAGCCATAGCCCTTGTAGAATGAGCCTTGACAGAGGTGGTAAGCTGTTTGTTAGAATAAATATAAGCTTGAGTAATACAGTCCCTGATCCATTTGGCAATAGTGACTTTTGTGACAGCGTTGCCCAATTTGTTTTCTGCAAAGGATACAAACAACTTATCTGTTTTCCTTGATTGTTTGGTCCTATCTAAATAAAAACGTAACTGTCTGTGGACTTCTAGTGTGTGGAAAATAAACTCCGCTTTATTGGAGCATTTTGGGAAAAAAACTGGAAGCTCTAACGATTGTTGCAAGCATAAAGTAGAACAAACTTTAGGAACAAAAGAAGGATTTGGTCTGAGGGACACCCTGTCTGTATGAAATCCAAGTACGGGGGTTTCACTGACAAAGCTTGAAGTTCTGAAACCCTTCTGGCTGAAGTAATCGCCACTAGAAAGGCTGTCTTCCATGATAGAAACTTTAGATCACAGGTAGCTGCCGGTTCAAAGGGGAAAGAAGTCAAGGCACGCAACACTATATCGAGATCCCATGGAGGTGCAGGATGAGAAATCGGAGGTCTTAATAGAGCAGCACCTTTCAAGAAGGTCTTACACAATCTGTTGCTCATTAAAGGTGGGTCTATGGATTCATGAAAATTAGAAATCGCTGCCAATTGTACTTTGATGGTAGAAACTGAAGAGCCTTGATTGAAAAGAGGGGTCAGGAATTTGAGTACTTCTGCCACGGGAGTAGAAATGGGGTCCAGGCCCCGGAGTTGAGCCCAAATAGCAAACCTTTTCCATTTGCTAGAATACAGTTTCTTCGTAGCAGACTTGTGGGCTGAAGATAATATGTGCACAACATCTGGATCCAGTGCATGTCTCCTGACTATCGTCGGAAGAGGAGGAGCCAGGCCGTCAATTTTAAGGTGTGTAGGGACTGGTGTAGTAGTCCCGACTGATGAATCAGTAGGTCTGGGACCTGGGTCCAGGAACCATGGACCTTCCAGAGCATGTTTCCGAAGATAGGGAAACCACACTTGATGAGGCCAGTAAGGAGCAATTAAGATCATCTTGCTCCCTAAGAGAGATGCCTTTTGAATCACCCTGGGGAGGAGAGGAACTGGAGGGAAGGCATAAAGCAGGCCGGTGGGCCAAGGATGGACTAATGCGTCCATGGGGCTCTTCCCCAGAGCCGGGGTTAGGGAGAAAAATTCTTCGCATTTCACATTCAGAGGAGTCGCGAAGAGGTCGCAACACGGAACTCCCCATTCGCTGAAAATCTGCCTTGTAACTGTCATATTCAGAGACCATTCGTGAGGAGAGAGGATGGTTCTGCTCAACCTGTCGGCTATGACATTGGACTTGCCCGGTATGTGAGTAGCCACTAGGAAGCGTTTGGTCAAGACTGCCCATTCCCAAACTCTCATCGCTTCTCTGCAAAGAGGATAGGATCTGGTCCCTCCCTGTTTGTTCAGGTACCAGACAACTGACATGTTGTCTGAGTGAACAGCAATTACGCCCTGAGGGAGATAATCGTGAAGGGCTTGAAGGGACAGGAGTACTGCCCTCATTTCTAGGATGTTGATGTGGAGAGGGGTCTCTTCCGGGTGCCATTTGCCTTGGACTGACCTGCCCAGGGAATGCCCCCCCCACCCCGTCTGGGAGGCGTCCGTGGTCAAAGTGGCCGCCGGAGGAGGAAGAACAAAGGGTCGTCCCTGATCCAAATTGGAGGACACTAGCCACCAGCGAAGGTCCCGTTTGCAAGATTCTGTGATCCATATGAGATGATTGAGAGGGAGTTCCTGAAAGGACCACTGAGTTGAAAGAAGCCACTGGAGGATTCTCATGTGTAACCTTGCCAAGGGAACTAGCAGAACTGTGGCAGCATGGATCCCAATAGCTGTAGGACCATTCTGGCTGGGGCTTTGGACCTGGGGAGTAAGGCTCGAACCTGATTTTGAATGGTTTGAATTCTGTCTGCAGGTAGATAGACCCGCATCTGGTTTGAATCTATCTCTACCCCTATGAATCTTATTCTCTGAGATGGCCGCAACACAGACTTTGGCCAATTGAAGGTGATTCCAAGGGAATTGCCCAGTGATATTGTGGCTTGCAGGCTCCGTAGAAGTAGATGCTTGGAGGTGGCAGTTAGGAGCCAGTCGTCTAGGTACGGAAACACCTGGAATCCTAGACTTCTCAGGTGAGCAGTCACTACTGCCAAGCATTTGGTGAACACCCTGGGGGCTGTGGTGAGACCAAAGGGCAGCGCACAGAACTGAAAATGACTGCCTCCTAGGCTGAAGCGCAAGTGTCTCCTGGGCGTTTGATGTATTCTGATATGATAATACGCGTCCTTGAGGTCTATGGAGCACATCCAAACACCTTTCTCCAACAAGGGGAGAATGGTTTGTAGAGTGACCATTCGGAACTTGGACTTCTTGACTGAACGGTTTAGGTTGCTTAGGTCCAAAATGGGCCTCAAGTCCCCGGTCTTTTTTGGCACCAAAAAGAATCTTGAGTAAGTCCCTAATCCGATCTGGCCTGTGGGGACCGGTTGGATGACTCCTTTTTGCAGCAGCTTTGAAATTTCTGAGGCTGCGGTATCCCGTTGACTGGGTGGCGGGTCTGGGATTTTTTTGGACTGAAGGGGGGGGGGGGGCAAGAGAATGGGATGGAGTAACCTCCGGCGATAATTCGAAGCAACCATCGGTCCTGAGTGATCCCTTCCCAGGCCTTCAGGTGCTTCGAAAAACGACCCCCGACTGGCTCCGGAGCAGCACAGTCGGGCAATCCCTCAGGGACTATGAAAAGCTGAAGAGCCACGAAAGGACTCGCGGTCTCCAGTGTTGCGAGGGCCTCTGCCGCCTCTGGGACGGCATCTTCCGGATGAATTTCCCCTCCTCTGCCTCTGGAGGGGGAACCTTCCTGCTGAGAGGGGTAAGACTTCTGAGATCTACGGAACCACATCTTCCCTCCTCTTTTAGCCTTGGGATAAGGCCGAAAGGGAGTGGAAAATCGTGCCCCTACGGCAGTCAGAGTCTTACCCTCCTGTTCACAGCGGGTAAGTGTGTCTTTTACCTTGGGTCCAAACAGGGAGGACCAATCAAAGGGGGTGTCGGCAAATGAAGACTTAAAGGCCTCCGCGAAATGACACAGGCGGAGCCAGGCTTGTCTCCGTAGAGCGATGCCTGTACCTGCCGCTCTACTCGCCCCTTCGGCCGCATACGAAATGAGCCTCATGGACGAGTTCGAAATGGACGACATTGTAGCCAGCTGAGATCCAACCGTCTGGGCCAGCTCCTCAGGCAGGTTACCCAAGAGGGTATCGGATAGCTCCTTAATCAGATCCCTCTGAAATCTCGTAAAGTGCGTCAGGTAGTTCAAAGACCTCAGTGTAAAGGCCGCTGAACTAAGGGTGCGCTTACCGTACCGATCCATGCTCCTAGACTCCTTATCAGGAGGATGGACGGACGTAGAAGCCTCTGCTACATCTTGCTGGGTAGCAGATGCCACCACCATAGCATCTACAGCCACACCTTTGTAAGGAACTCTCTATCCGGGGCCGAGAGAAATTTGTTTGGAAGAGCGGGCACCGTTCCACAGAGTCTGGTGTTCCGCCTTCGACAGATCAAATCCAAGAGCTCGTCAAGGGCGGAGACACCCAGGAGGCAGAGGGATGAGCCCCGAGGCCTTCAGGAACACCGACTCATCAGCAGAGGGAGGTTTGGACTGCCAGCCGCCTCGTTGTTTTAGGGCTTCTAGGATGTCTGCAAAGGAGACATCATCCGAGGACGACTTGGGGGAACCCTCTGCATCATCGAGTTCAGTGTCAGATGTCAAAGACTCGTCAGGAGTCAACGTGCTTCCTCTTGCACGTTTTCTTCCTGGGAGGTTCCTCCGAAGAGGCTTCAGAAGGACCTCCAGGAGGGGGAGAAACCCCAGCGGGGGTAACCTGAGGCCCAGGGGCTCCGCTGTCTACGGACAGGGGGACTGCCAACGACCCAGTCTCCAAATGTAGGGAAGGAGCTGGGGAAACTGTGGAGGTAGCCAAGGAAGATTTGGCTAAAGCACTCCTCATAGCCCTGAAGGCGGGACCACCAGAATCCTGGGAGGGTCCCCCCTCCGTGGCCACGACAGTGGACGGTACTCCCGCCGACGCACCAAGAGGGAGACTTGGGACCAAAAGCATCAATCCCGAAGCCTCCCCCCCAGGGCCGAAGGAAGAAGTCCGTACACTGAACTCCGACCCAAGAGCCAGAGTAGGAGCAAGGGTCGGGCCCGACCCTAACACCTCCACTGGTTCCACCAGCACCTGCTCCAACGGTGCCAAGCTGTTGGAGGAGGAAATACAGTAGGGGGGTGGACCATCGGCTCCGAAGCCAAATGGGCTGGAGCCGAAACCATCTTTTGGAACACTGGAGACTGGAAGAGTCGAAGGAGCACCCTGTCGATGTCCGAATCAGACATCTTGGATGATCTCGAGGATACCGATCGGGCCCGAACCGATTTCTCCATCGGCTCCGAAGGGCTCGGGGACCGGCTCCGAAATGACTCAACAATTATCGGCTCTGAGGAAACCTTCAAGGAAATTTCCCTCGGTGCCGATAAGGACTTCGCCCGAGGGGAAGAGTCTGAGCCAATGACCCTTATCGGCTCCAATATCAGTGGAGCTGATGAGGGTGACCCGCCTCTCGATGCTCCAGACCTCGGCTCCGAAACCAGAGGGGTCGAGGCTGGAGGCATCGAGGCAGACCGTTCCGACCTCGGCTCCGAAGTCCGTGGAGCCGATGGAGAAGTCTGCTTAGTTTTCTTAGCAGTCGGTTCCGACTGACTGGTCAGAGCCGACACTTTCCTCTTTTTAGAAGGAGACGGAGAGGAAGATAAAGCCTCCTCAAAGGAAGGCTTGATTAATCCTTTGAGGATTAATTTGTTTTTCCTCTCCTGGAGGACTCTGGAGGAAAATGCATGGCATACACTGCACGATTCCTGCAGATGTTTAGCACCAAGACAATAGACGCACGAGGAGTGGTCGTCCGTTATGGACATTTTGAAGCCACACCTCGTGCACCTTTTAAACCCGGAGGGTTTATGCTCTTTAGACATATTCAGGCTACAAAAAACAGATAACTACAGTAAACACTAAAGGGTTTGACACACAAGAACACAATTATGTATGCCCCTAACTTAGTGTAAATAATTTAAACTAAAGAACTTACTTTTTTTTTTTTTTACACAAGATTGAGAAAGAGAAAAGGAAAAAGAGGAGGGCCAAGACCCTCTAACTTAAAAGGGTACTTGACCCACACACAATCACAAGAAGTAGTAACCACAGGGGAAGGCCCCTCTAACTTAAACGGAACCTTCTCTGACAGGAAAAAAACACCAAATTTTACCAAATCTTAGAAAAACACACTTGTACACAAAGAATAGCCGTTAAAACAGCTTTTGGGTTTTAAATGAATCAAATACGGACAGGAAAAAAGCCTAATATATAGTACTTAGCCCAGCCAATGTTGAGACCACGTCCAAGCTCTGTAAGCGGCAAACAAGATCTGGGGGATTAGTGGTGGTGCATCCTGGGATAAAGATAGCTCAGCCAATTAGAGGCCTCGCTCTATAAATGCTACCTGTTGGCATCAATGGTCGTTTCTGAGCCAGGGAACTGAAGTCAGATGATAAGAAATTATGTAATTTTGCAAGTATCCTAGCAGTAATATTTGGGAAGTCTCTCTGAGAGAGACTGGGCATTTTGTATTTGACCGGACGAGAAGATTCACTCACATCTGTCTTGCTTGTTCTGTAAGTTAACTAAGCTACAATAATTCCTCTTAGATATAGTCAGGAATATACTGAAGTATAGCTTAGATGTTTTCTTTATTTGAGACTGCCCTGCAATGTTGTTTTAAATATTCCTGTGATTTTGAACTCTGATGTAACTGTGATTACATGCTGAGTATTTTCTTTTTTTATTATTTATTATTAAATATATTTAAACCTTTCACTGTGGCTGATATTTGTGAGACATATTTAAGTTCTAAGAGTACTTGCATATTTACTTGGTGACACTGTGGGTCACTCCTAATAGCCTTGTTCTTGGTCTAACTACCATTTGTATGGATAAAACATTACACAGTAGGATCGGACACCCTTTGTTAAGGGCCTTAAAGCAGCTTATAAGGAGTGGCTGGTGGCAGTAAAAAAAAAAACCTTGTAGTCTGGCAGAAGGGGCATAGCTAGTAAACCTGTGCCAGCCTTTCCCAGGTGTGTGTGTGTGTGTGTGTGTGTGTGTGTGTGTGTGTGTGTGTGTGTGTGTGTGTGTGTGTGTGTGTGTGTGTGTGTGTGTCAGCTACTTGGGCAGGGACACAAAGCACTGGCTGGACAGAGAGGGTGATGGAGGTCTTGTCTTGGCCAGAGATCTCAACTCTATAGCTATGCCAGTGGGACGTCTTATTTGGGATCTGGAGAAAGAGGGAGAAACCAGCCCTGGACTGACTGTGGACTCTGTGTGCTTTTTAAGGGAACCTGCACTTGATGCAAAGAGCTACATCTGGAAATACTGTGTGTGTACCTTGGCACCCTCTCAGTGTACATCCCTCACCTTTGCCAGTAGTAAGGATTGAGGCTCAATGATTACTGGTCCAGTGGTGGGTCGTCACAGGGGCGGTTAATGAAGGACACCTTAAAGGGGTTCACAAACCAGCACAGCCTCATCCAGGCATGTCTCCTGAGGGCTATGCCTGAGCCGGCTGCCGGAGAGGTTCCTTCCACAGCACAGGAAATTAACATCATTGAGGAATTAGTGATGGAGGACATAGTGGTCAGTTAGGGAGATACCTTCTTGAGGTTCACCTCCAACGAAGTCTGCATCAGAGAGGTGATTTCTTTAATCAGGTCTCTCTGGAGGCACAAAGTGTGCCAAGTAATTTAATGCACTCACTGTAAAGGTGGCTGAAGTATACATGCGTTTCCCATGCCTGTCCAAACCCAATACTCTTTGTTCGGGGGATGAACAGAAGAGCTCTGCTCAGCTAGCTCCTTCTTAGTGGCCGACGACAGCACAATGGCATCAACTGGGACACCTTTACTCCAGAATGGGCAGTCACTGGGAGGATTAAGGTATTTGTCTGCACGTTTAGGGATGGGCTCTACACTGTCTGGCTCCTTCCAAGCCTGGTGGACAATAACGTCAATTAGCTCATCTGCTGATGGGGTCACCCATGACGTAGATGACCCATCCCAAAGGCTTCCAGCAACGGTGACTCAGTTGGCTTAGCTTTTAGTTACCATGGGGCACAGTCTGAATCAACTAAGCACAGTAAACTAGGAACAGACAGAATAACCTTCAGTATGACTTCAAATCCAATTAGTCTTGGTCTGGCTCTGCAACAGAGAGGGATAGAGTCCTGGCTGCAACCAGGGCTCGGCTAGCAGCCCTGGCACTGGAGGAGTCGGACAAGGAGGAGGTGAAGAGAAGGGGTGTGGCCCATTTGCCTCTCATGGAAGGAAGGCAGGGTCTGTGCACACTCAGAGGCACACATGGCAGTGCAATCTCCCTGGTGGATTCCAAAAGGATCACCACTTGTACTGTGGGTGCAGAGTGTGGGGGGGTGGGGTCATGGCTTCTAAAAGCGTAAGTACTGTTGTACAAGTTGCACTGCCCATAACAGGTGGTGACTAAATTCCTCACTGCAGCAATAGCCTCTGGCTATTTGAGTTGTATTTTGCCTAGGATACAACAGGTCAGTCTTCAAAAAAGCTCTGTCTCCTTCCTAAACCTACACTCTACCTGCGGTTTGGCAAGCCGTGTGAAGTAGAGAGAGAAG
Organism: Protopterus annectens; assembly: GCF_019279795.1. Lineage (NCBI taxonomy): Eukaryota > Metazoa > Chordata > Ceratodontiformes > Protopteridae > Protopterus > Protopterus annectens. The sequence continues at coordinate 169,651,254 of NC_056734.1, forward strand.
TGAAAATGTTACTGAGTGCATTTTATTTCTAATACACTTTTAAAAGCAGAATTAAATCCTGAATGTTTTCAGTACATATCTGTTGATTTGCTTCCTATCTAACACTAGAAAATGGTGACAGCATTAGAAAAGCATAACATTTGTCCTGAGTAGAAAGTATCATAGAATTTGGAACTTGTGCCTAATGTGGATTATTATAAACAAATATTCTGGAGATCCTGGCAATAATAATGCCTTAGCATTAATTTTTAATTGGTCAGCAGCTTTCTATGATTGTTACCATAATTTTGCTTTTAATGAAAAAGGTATAAAGAATGATTTCTGTAGTTCGACAGAACCTTTATTTCCTAGTCCCCCACGTCTTCCTCTGTGCAATAAAAGAGGATGTTATTCTCTGCTGAAATGTCTTATGTGAAAGTGATTTGGCACCTTAACAGTTTTCTGCCATGCTTACTTGGAGTTCCAAGCAGTTTGTGTGTTGCTGCATCAGAAGTTGCCATTGGGACCAAAAGAGACAGGTTTCTGTCAGGGAAGTTTCTAGTGTAATAATGCACAATTTTAAAATCACAGCGGACAATAAACTAGAGGTAAGCTCTACTAAACCTTTCTTCACTAGTTCTGATTGCATGTGTACTAGTAAACTGTATGCTTCTGGGACATTGGACGCAACAGAGAGGGATAGAGTCCTGGCTGCAACCAGGGCTCGGCTAGCAGCCCTGGCACTGGAGGAGTCGGACAAGGAGGAGGCGAAGAGAAGGGGTGTGGCCCATTTGCCTCTCATGGAAGGAAGGCAGGGTCTGTGCACACTCAGAGGCACACATGGCAGTACTGACCGCTTTAGGTACAATCATGTGCTAGTGGAGTCTAATCAATATATACAAGGACAGAGTATCCTTGTCACAAGGACTGAACATCCTTGTCAAGACAAAGTATCCTTCTCAGGAGCGAGAGTGGGTTCTAATCAAATGAAGAAAAGGAACAAAGAAGACTCCATCTTTGGGAATTGAATTGGCCCTAATTACAGTCACAGATCTATCCCTTTGGTATGAGTGCATTTTTTATTTATTTATTTTTGCTCACGAGAAATGATGGTGCTTCACGGTTTCCAGAAAAAGGTACTTCTGATAAGAACATTTTAGAAAATCTAAAAAATAAACTGAAACAAGATGATAATAAGGTACCGGCCCCTTGTACAAAGGCACCCTTTGTGAGAATTACCAAACCTCACAGTGGCTGGAGCTAGCAAGGCTGAACCTATTATAAAAGTAGTGTGAATATGGACTGTAGTGGAATTGCAAGCCACTGTATAATCTCTCCCTCCTATTTGAACACATTCAGCAAAATATGCAAAAATCTTAAGACATGTACAGTAATAAAGACTTCCATCAAAGACATGAGTGGTTTTCTAAGCCTCCACACTTCCAGATATTTTTAGGAAAACATGGGACAAATCTAACATTAGGTGACAACATATACATGATGATGGATTTGTAGCTACCAGAAATAACCTCTTGAAAGCCATTACACAGTGTGACCCCCTCTCCAACTGGACAAGAACAAACGTTATTGTGCAGGAAAAGAATGCATCTATTGATGCATACTTACAGTACGATAGGGTCATCTGAAGCTTTTTCTGGAGATCCTGTGGAAGGTGCAGCAGGCTGTCATTAGCTTTTGTAGAGGGGTTATCACCAATACAACAGATAAAAATTGTAAACCAAGAAAATACATAGCAGATAATATACTTAGCAAAGAAAAGGAAAAAGTTTGTAGATATTCAGCTCCAGCAGTTCAATACCGACTCCAGAGGGATGAGAAATGGGAAGGAAAAATCACGGGGAATAGGGAGATTCAATTTCTTTCAGCAACCCCCCAGGACATTATCAGAAAAATTATCATCCCCATAATCCATCACAGTCACTGAAAGCTGCACCATGTTTAAATGCTTAACTCAATTGTGGACAACCTGGACATTGATGAAATGCATGTTCATAAGCTGGAGAGCAAGCAACTGCGCCAAATGCTCAAATGCCACAGCAACCTGAAAGAAATCCACTTGTATGGAATACTGCTTGGCAGCCACCAGTGTTGCAACAAATTCAATAGGACAGCCTTGAGCAGCAACCAATTACTTCCCTTGGTACTGACTAATCAAGATAATCCTTTTGTAAACGTTACAGTATAAAATACATTTACCCCACTTCTTGCAGATACAATAATTACTAGATCTGCAAAAGTACAGTTTTGTACCTACCATAAATGTAGATGTTCGAGGATCCACATTGCTGCAGTCATAACCTGTGGGTAGTCCGCTGTCCTCGGTCAGCCCGAATACCAAAGTGTTAGGCTGGCGTCGGTCATGGTCGCTCAGAGCTGACGTCAGTACGCAGTAGTACTTAAGAGCATGACCGACGCCATATCTGCAGTCTTTCTTGCCCCAGATGTCAGAAGGCCTAAAAAGGAAAGGCCATAGCCAAAATAGAAAATACCCAACAACCAACATAGATAAAATAATAATTATCCCAAAAGAAACACAGCAACCCCAAACTATAGAGGGGAAGGAGGGAGGGAAAATTGGACTGCAGCAATGTGGATCCTCGAACATCTACATTTATGGTAGGTACAAAACTGTACTATGTTCTTCGTCTCACATTGCTGCAGTCATAACCTGTGGGTGGAATCCCAAAGCAAAGGTAAAGGGAGGCTGGCAAACTAAAAAGCATTAGGAGCTGCCAACAAGCCCTGTAAAACTGCAGTGGCAAACCCAGCCCCAGACTTAGAATAAAGAGGGAGATGGTAATGTTTAGTAAAAGTGTGCACTGAACTCCAAGTAGCTGCCTCCAAAATATCCTTAGTAGCTACCCCTTAAAAGGCAGTAGATGTGGCGGTAGCCCTAGTGGAATGAGGTCTGATCCCAGCAGGAACATCCTTTCCATGATGAGAATAACAAAAAGCAATACAATGGCCAATCCACTTAGAAATAGTTTGCTTAGAAACAGCCTTCCCCTGTGAACCCAAAGCAAAAGAAATAAATAACTGTTGAGTCTGCCTGAATTCTTTAGTTCTGCTCAAATAATAGCGTAACTGCCTGTGAATATCCAAAGAATGCAAGACTTTTTCCCTTTATTTTGGGGATCAGCATAAAAAGTAGGCAAATGAATAGACTGGTTTAAGGCCACATTAGAAATAACTTTAGGCATAAAAGTAGGGTTAGTACGCAAGGACACCCTATCCTTATGGAATATCAGGAAGGATTCAACTGCCATGAGAGCCTGTAATTCAGATACCCTCCTAGCAGACGTAATGGCCAACAAAAAAGCAGTCTTCCAGGACAAAAACTTCAACTCAGACGTAGCTGCAGGTTCAAAAGGAGGTAAAGTAAGCTTTTCCAACACAAAATTGAGATCCCAGGAAGGAGTAGGAGCTCTACATGGGGGTCTTATGTTTTTTGCCCCTCTAAGAAATTGTTTAAACAAAGGGTGAGAAAATAAAGGAGGGTCACAATCATAGTGAGCAGAAATGGCTGCAGCATGAACTTTCACGGAGGAAAAAGACAAACCCTTGTCTAGTAATTCAGTAAGGTACTGTAGTGTAAAAAGTACAGTTTTGTACCTACCATAAATGTAGATGTTCGAAGATCCACATTGCTGCAGTCATAACTTATGGGTAGTCCGCTGTCCTCGGTCGGCCCGAATACCAAAGTATTAGGCTGACGTCGGTCATGGGCGCTCAGATCTGACGTCAGAGCGTCAAGGTATTAATGCGCATGACCAACGTCATTTCCTCAGTCTTTTCTTGCCCCAGATGTCAGAAGGCCCTAAAAATAAAGGCCACAGCCAAAAATAGAATAACTCCCTAAAACCATGTACAAAAAAAAAAAAACTACAACCCAAATCATACCACCACTCCAAACTACAGAGGGGAAGGAGGGAGGGTAAATTGGACTGCAGCAATGTGGATCTTCGAACATCTACATTTATGGTAGGTACAAAACTGTACTATGTTCTTCATCTCACATTGCTGCAGTCATAACTTATGGGTAGAATCCCAAAGCAGAGGTAAAGGGAGGCTGGCAAAATCATAAAGCATTGGGGGCTGCCAAAATGCCCTGTAAGATTGCAGTGGCAAATCCAGCCCTAGATTTGGAATAAAGAGGAAGATGGTAATGTTTAGAAAAAGTGTGCACTGAACTCCAAGTAGCTGCTTCCAAAATATCTTTAGTAGCTACCCCCCTTAAAAAAGCAGTAGAAGTGGCAGTTGCCCTAGTGGAGTGAGGCCTGATTCCAGCTGGAATCTCCTTATCATGATGAGAATAACAAAAAGCAATACAAAGGCCAATCCACTTAGAAATAGTTTGTTTTGAAACAGGTTTTCCCTGAGAACCCAAAGCAAAAGAAACAAACAACTGCTGAGACTGTCTGAACCCTTTAGTCTTGCTCAAATAATAACGCAACTGCCTGTGAATATCCAAAGTGTGCAAATTTTCTCCCCTTTATTTTGGGGATCTGCATAAAAAGTAGGCAAATGAATAGATTGGTTCAAGGCCACATTTGAAACCACTTTAGGCATAAAAGTAGGGTTAGTACGCAGAGATACCCTGTCCTTATGAAAAATTAGGAAGGGTTCAACTGCCATTAGAGCCTGTAATTCAGAAACCCTTCTAGCAGACGTAATGGCCAACAAAAAAGCAGTCTTCCAAGACAAAAACTTTAACTCAGCCGTAGCTGCAGGTTCAAAAGGAGGTAAAGTAAGTTTTTCCAACACAAAATTGAGATCCCAAGCAGGAGTAGGAGCCCTACGCGGGGGTCTTATGTTCTTTGCCCCTCTAAGGAATTGCTTAAACAAAGGATGAGAGAATAATGGTGGGTCACAGTCATAGTGAGCAGAAATGGCTGCAGCATGAACTTTTATAGAGGAGAAAGACAAACCCTTGTCCAATAATTCTGTAAGATATTGAAGAGAAACACTCAAATCAGGCCTGGAAACATCAAAGCTCTTTGCTTTGCTCCAAATAAAAAATCTCCTCCATTTATCAGCATAAACTTTCCTTGTACTAGGCCTCCTGGCCTCCAAAATAACATTCAAAACTTGTTGAGGAAGCTGCGACCCTCCAGGTTCTAGAACAGAATATGCCAGGCTGTTAGATGCAGGGACTGAATCCTGACATTGAGGAAATGATTGCCCTCCTGAGTCAAAAGGTGTGGAATCAAAGGCAAAGGGTAAGGAGGTTCCCGTACTAAACTCCTCAGCAGAGGGTACCAGTGCTGTCGAGGCCAGTCTGGAGCTATTAGAATCATGGAGGGCTTGTCTTGTCTGACCTTCAAGAGAACCTTTGGAAGAAGAGGCAGAGGCGGAAAGGCATAGACGTGAAGATTGCTCCAACTGAATGATAGAGCATCCACTTTCCAAGCTGTGGGATGAAACATCTTTGTGCAAAACTTTGGCACCTGGAAATTTAGTGGAGAAGCGAACAGATCTATGTCTGGAGTCCCCCATATCATTGTCAACTGTCGAAATACATGAGGATCCAATTTCCACTTGTGGGGATCCACTATCCGTCTGCTCAAAACATCTGCTAAGGAGTTCTGTGCTCCTGGCAGAAACCTTGCTTGAAGAGTGAGTTGCAAACTGAGAGCAGTCTCCCACAAAATCATAGCTTGCCTGCAAAGAGGGTACGAATGGGTTCCCCCTTGCTTGTTGATGTACCACATGACAGTTGTGTTGTCTGTTTGAATCAACACCTGTCCTGGTTGAAGTAGATCCTTGAAGGCCATCAGAGCAAATTGGACTGCTAACATCTCCTTCATGTTGATATGCAAATGCTGTAGTCTGGGAGGCCACGTGTCTTGAATCCATTTCCCATTGAAGTGTGCTCCCCAAGCCAGGTCTGAGGCATCCGTCGTTAAGATCTGACTCGCCTCTGGTCGGGTCACAGAGAGTCCCTTGTTTAGGTGACATTCCTGAGCCCACCACAAGAATTCCTTCTGGATGCAAGGTATTATCTGAATGACAGTGTCCAAATTGTGGCAGTGTTGAGTCCATACACTTTTGAGATACCATTGTAGCTTTCTCATATGCAGTTTGGCATTTGGAAGTACCAGAATGCAAGATGCCATGAACCCCAAGGCTTGAAGGACTGTCCTTGCAGTCAGCCTGGACATTACTGATAATTGCTGGAAGTATAGGTAAAGATTTCTTTGTTTGTCCGGGGTCAAAAAAGCCATCTGAGAGGCTGTATTCAGTCTCACACCCAGAAAGCACATGTCCTGAGAGGGTACTAGACTGGACTTTGTTTCGTTCACAGAATACCCTAGGCACCTTAAAACTGCCATTACATACTGTAGATGTTGAAGTAACTTGTCTTTGTCTTGAGCAAGAATCAGGCAATCGTCCAGATAAGGATAAATTTGTATTCCTCTCAGTCTTAAGAAGGCTATTACAGGAGCCAGGACCTTTGTGAACACCCTGGGCGCAGTAGAAAAGCCAAAGGGCAATGCAGAGAACTGATAATGAAAAGTACCAGCCCGAAAACGCAGGAATCTCCTGCAGCTGGGCCTGATAGGAATGTGAAGATAAGCCTCTTTGAGATCCAGAGTTACCATCCAGTGATCTTTGCCTAGCAGAGGCAGAAGTTGCTGTAAAGTCAACATCTTGAACTTTGGAATGTCTAGGTATGTATTGAGAATGGACAAATCCAGAATTGGCCTCCAAGTGTTTCCTTTCTTTGGCACAAGGAATAGGCGAGAATAAAACCCTAGGCCTACTTCTGACGGAGGTACCACCTGGATTGCCCCCATTTGCAAAAGCAAAGAAATTTGTTTGTGAGCCTCCAGCCTTTGCTGAGGAGGTACATCTGGCATGCCTTTGAAAGGAGGAAAAGTGTGAAAATAAAACTTGTAGCCTTGATTTATTATGTCCAACACCCATTTGTCCTGGGTGACCAAATGCCAATTTTGTTTGAAAAGTGCCAACTTTCCTCCTAGAGGAGCTGCCAGACAGGAAGAATCTGGCAGCTGGAGATACAGGTCATTGGGTCTGTTTACGAAAAGGCTGACCCCTGCCCTCACCAGAAGATTGTAGAACAAGTCCTAGGTCTGAAAGAACCCTGAGCGTGAGCTCTGCCCCTACCACGTCTAGACCTGCCCTTAGACTGAAAATCTGAAGAAGGGTAAGACCATCCTCTTGCAGGCCAATTCCTGCTAAACTTAGGGCTGCACTTGCAAAATTCCTTAACCGTCTGCATAGACTTAGCTTTGTCTTCCATCTTTTTCAAAACTGACTCCACAGGAGAACCAAAAAGAACTTCAGATTGAAGAGGAGCATCCAAAATTCGAGCTTTAACATGCTCTGACAAATTTTGATCCTTAAGCCAGGCATGCCTACGAATAACTGAACCAGTAGCAGCCACCCTGGAAGAAGCCTGAAGAGCATCAAAGCCACACTGCAAGGAATGCTTACCAACTTGATCTGAGGCATGAACTAAGTCCTGCAATTCCTTACACTCTATACCCTCAGCTAAAGCATCTACCTTAGATTTCAACTGACCTAACAGAAAGTTCTGATACTTCAGCATATGAAACTGGCAACTTAAAGCCCTCATAGCCAGCGTGGAGGAGGTATACACTTTTTTACCCCACCTATCCAAAGCTCTAGAATCTTTATCCAGAGGAACTGGATTCTTAACTACAGAAGCCCTGACACCCTTAGGCCCTTGAATAATAGTTTTCGGGTCAGCTCTAGGACTCCTATACAAATATTTATGTGCCTCTGGAACTCTGTAATACCTGTCTGGCTTGACAGGGGCAGGGGTTAAAGAATCAGGATTAAGGGAAGCTTCAGAAAAAACATCCTGAACAACATCTAAAACAGGGGGAATAGCCAAAGGTCTATGTTGTGGCAAAAACAAAAATTCCCTAAGCCTCTTACGAGAATCTGAAAAATCCTGACCTTCCCACTTGAAATGCTCCCTCATGGAGTGCAAGGTTTCAGAAAAGGAAAAATCCTCTGGAGGAGAAGCAGAAGGACAGGAATCCTCTGCATCCGAATCAGAATAGGGAGGAAAATCCTGAATATCCTCAGCTGAAGACTCAGAGTAATCTGAGGAATGCTCCAATCCCTCTAAATCTGTCTCCACCCTAGGCCTCTTCTCTGGAGGGGGCATAGAACCCCTGATTAAAGTAATCAAATCCTCTGCCATTTTCAACATATGTTTTTTAGGAACAGAGCACGAAGAACTAGGGCTGATGCCTGTACCAGAAAGACCAGGTCTAGCTTTAGCAGGGCCTTTATTGACAGAAGTAGAAGGCCTAATAACCTTTTGTAAGGATGGAACCACAGAAACTTGAGAAGCCCCCTCGGCCTGACCTAACTCCTGAGAGGCCAACTCCTGTAATAGTAAAGGTTCCCCCTGTGATTCAGCCGAGACCTCGGCTGGATCCACAGATTCAACCGTAGATTCCATAGAACCGGCGTCCGCAACGGATGACTCATCCTGTTTAGACTTTAACGATTTATCTTTTCGCTTTTTTGCGGTAGCGGGAGTCGGAGGATCCGACGGCATGTTGTAGTTACACCGCCATCAAAACAAGCCTAGCACAGTCTAATCTGCGTTTTATGGTGCGCTTATTAAATCTAGCGCAAAAGCGACACCCGACTACGTCGTGCTCAGGCCCCAAGCAAGGAATACAGAGAGAGTGATAGTCCCTATGAGGTATCTGTTTCCCACAAGAAATACAATTATTAACTTTTTCTGACATCCGGATTAACTGAGGCAAGAAAAGACAAAAATATTCCCCAACGGGGTACTTAGCCCAACTTGGTCTTTGGTCTGAAACTCGAAAAATGAAAATTTCAGAACGCCGAACGGCACTTGCAAACGCTGCTTCTGCTTCGGACCACGCGGCAAGAAAGACTGCGGATATGGCGTCGGTCATGCACTTAAGTACTACTGCGTACTGACGTCAGCTCTGAGCGACCATGACCGATGCCAGCCTAACACTTTGGTATTCGGGCCGACCGAGGACAGCGGACTACCCACAGGTTATGACTGCAGCAATGTGAGACGAAGAACATCGCCAAACATCTTCCACTTTCTAAACAAACAATTTAGGGTGTAGGTGTGTCCAGAGTTCCTTTATATTATCCAAAAACTAAACCTGATCCTATTCAAATTGTTCCTTTAAAAGATCAGCATGCTTTTAATGTAGAAAATTCAGCTTCTTTCAATTTGTTAAGTAGAGATTTACTATATAAACTTAAATACATTACTTAGTGCACACCTGATGGTGTATTTTTAGATGTTCCTAATGAATCTTTACGATTATATTCAAAACACTATCTGTTCAGATGAAGGTGCCCTTTTAGCTTTTATAACATCAGAACAGAAAATTGAATATGCTGGTATGGAGGAATTTAAATGTTGTCCCTACGCAGACTGGACTATCCTATGAGAATAACACAAGGCTCATAAAAGATGCAGAACCTGTGCGTATAACATTTAAACCCTTTAAGCTCCTGCCTATGGTAGTTCAGTATCCTTTTGTCAGCAGAAGCAGAGAGGACTCAACCCTGTACTTTTGCCTTGTTACAAGGTATCACTGCCTCGACTCAAAGTCCTTGTAATACTCCTATTTTACCAGTTAAGAAAATGAAAAGTAGATATATGTTTGTACAAGAATTAAATGCAGTGAATGCTGTAGTTATACCAACATTTCCAGTTGATCCTACCCTGCAACAATACTGGGTTTTACTCCATCAAATGCCACCACCTTTTTAGTGATATATACCTTTCATCTGCCTTCTTTTCTATCCCTATAAATCCAGACAGCCAATACCGGCTTGTATTTACTGATAAAGGACAGCAGTATACTTGGACTAGATTACCTCAAGGGTATGTTTAATTTCTCACCTTTTCCTCTAGAGACATAAAAAAATTAGACAAGCTTAAGTTTCCATTTGGATCTACTTTGATTCAATATGTAGATGACTTGTTTTTAGCTTCAAGAATAGTACATGATTTTAATCAAAGCACTACTTTTCTTTGGATTCAGCAGAATTATGATTTAAGGTTAAGAAAGAAAAACTGCAGTTATGGAAATCGCAGATTCAATATTCAGAAAATCTTATTTCAGAGGGTGCTAGAAATATTTTACCTTCACATACTGCTGTGATCCAAACTGCACCATGCCCTTTAACATTACAACAGAAGCAAGCTTTAATGGGATTAAGCCTTTGTCAGAATTATTAAAGATAGATACGCCTGAACCTTTACCCTAGCAGGATTATCATGAACAAACTTCTGTACAACTGAAAACCTTGTTCTTAAATCCTCCTGCGTTTGGGTTGCCAGATTATTATAAAATATTTTTTCTGCTTTATACTGAAAGAAATAAAGTAGCATCAGGATGATTACACACTGTAGAAAAAATGGTTTTAGACCTGTTTATTTTAGTACAAATCTTGATCCTGTAGCTGCAATCCTCCCTCACTGCCTAAGGCTGGTGGCTGCTACGGGATCCATAGTAGACATGGCAGCTACACTAACTCTAAGGTATGAGACTTGTGTGGCAATTTCGCGTTCTGTAGAAGCCCTGTTACTCAACACAAACTCAACATTTATCTGCAGCATGATTGTCTAAATATGAATTGTATTTACCCAACAACCCTTACTTATAGATTGTTCAATGTCCACCCTGCTTCTTTAATCCCTACAGTGGAAGGAGGAGAACCCCATGATTGTGTACTAGATCAAATGTGAAAGATATTCTTTTGCAGAATCCAGATCCAGTTCTTTTCATAGATAGCTCCTACGGTAAAAGATAGAATAATAAAATTAGCAGCCTTTGCTATTTACAAACAAGACAGAATTTTATTAACTGGACAATGAAACAGAAACGTGTCTGTTCTAGTACCTCAGCTTGTAGCTAACAAGTGAAGCCTGTAAAACTGGCAAAGGTCAGTCAGTAACTATTTTCACAGACTCTCGTTAGTTGTTATGCCAATGGGATATCTCATAATTCTGGTACACCTTGGAAAGAAAGGGGTTACCGAACATAAGCAGGAACATTATTAGATGCTTTATTATTACCAAAGATGTCTGTAGTGAAATGTGCCACACATAACACAGATGACTCCTTTGTTACCAAAGGTAACACTTTTGCAGATATAGGTGCAAGACAGGCGGCACCGACATATCCTGTTCAGGCTATATTTTTGCAGCAAATGAATAAAGTGACAACTTTTCTTTACAAGACTTGATGTATTTTAAAAAAACAGGCAGAGGACCCTGAGAAGGAGGTGGATAAATGATGGCTTCAGTCACTCTCCAGACCTTTTGCGGTGCTATCCGCACGGTCAAGTAGCAGTCCCAATAAATTTCCTAAATCAGCTGGTAAAAACCTACCCCCCGCATTTTCAAGTGGGGAAAATGCATTAATAAATCAAATAAAACAAATTTCCATCTCAGAAGTCATTCAAGTCATTCAACATTTTGTAAATACTTGTGAAATTTGCTTAAAACATAACATGTCTAAATCAGTACCCGCACCTGTTCAATCACTGAAAAAGCCTTGGTGTCCCCTTTTGCTCCCTTCAGTGGAATTTACTGAACTTTAAGTGCAGAATATTGGTAATTGTTGACATTTTTTTACAGATGGGTAGAAGCATATCTGTGTGTTAAGAATGATGCATGCACAGCAGCAAGAACAAAAAACAGTAACTAATTTCATAGAACCTCTTGTTTATAGATTTAGTATTAACCTCTAGAAATGTTAATGGTCTAAATAATCCTAAGAGGGGATGTCTAATAAAATACCTTAACAACAAATCACATACAGTATTTTTACAAGCCACTCATTAAGCAGACAGACAAACACAATTGTAATCTAAACCAATATAGAATTCTAGCTCAGCTCAATTTTAAAAGTAGAAGAGAAGTTATGATACTTTTTAGAAACACCATAATGTCCCAGATTCTTCACACATTTGAGAATCAGGAAGGCCTATTGTCCCTAGTGGTACTAAAATTTAACAGCACTGGATACTAGTTAATTTATACCGGTTCCCAGGGATGGGTCTCAGACTAATTAAGAAACGTACTGTGAACAATAGCACGGAGAGGTTAATTACTGGAGGTGATTTTAACTGTATACTAAACATCCCTCTCAACCATACAGAATTACTCAGTTTTTACCGAGTTTTGGAGTCCAAATGAAGGGGTGCCACGATTCCCCGAGTGGCACCCATTCATTCCCAATTTTTTTTCTTTTGGTTTCTTTATTTTTTTTGAATATTGCGATGACGTCAGCCCCGTCAGGGCTATCAGCCAGTTGTAATTGAGCTCAAGGCGCTTGCACCGCCATTTTTGGCTGCAAATGCGAGCAGGAAACAACAGCAAATGCGAGCGGGAAACAGCAGTTTGGGATTTATCTAACAACTTTGGATTTATCTAACAGTAGCACTCATTTAGTTTGGGGGAAAAGTGAAGTGGATTACTGGACTCTCGTTTTGTTTCGGGGAAAGTGAAGTATTGGACTCAAATAAGGTAGGTAGGTGTGCGTGTCTGTGTGAAAATGTCCCCATGTAAAACACCTGGTGGCTAGATGTATTCAGGCTCAAACCCTGTACCTTTGGTACAGGGTAAAAAGAGCCTAAAGTCCCTAGCCACGACCATTTCTGAGCTTTGTCCAGATTTTTTTGTGCTAAGAGTTGAGAACTATGGTGAGTGAGACATGAGAACTTTATTTGTATTCCCCCATTATTGGCTTTGTCCAGGGTTTTTTGTGCTAAGAGGTTGAGAGCTATGGTGAGAAGTGGAAACTGAATTCACTAAATGATAGCCATTAAGTTTCAGTCTTCCTAATTTTTAGGGAACTGCTGATTTGGCATAGTGGCATGTTGCTCTGACTGTAGTGCATAGGTTCCTGGGTTCAAGACTTGCCAGTGAAATGCATGGTGGTAACACAACATTTTATTCTAGCAACTTTCCAATAATTATACAAGCAATGTTTAAAATATGTCCCTGGTAAGTCCCTAGCCACCACCACTTGTGAGCTTTGTCCCGGATAGTGCTATGGTGAGAAGTGAGAACTGAATTTGTATTCCCCCATTATTGCCTATGTTTGTTCAGTTTTTTTTTTGTTCTAAGAGGTTGAGAGTTATGGTGAGAAGTAAGAACTGAATTCACTAAATGATAGCCATTAAGTTCCAATCTTCCTTTTTTCAGGAAACTGCTGATTTGGCATAGTAGTATGTTGGTCTGACTGTAGTGCACAGGGCCCTGGGTTCAAGACTTGCCAGTGACATGCATGGTTGTAACACATTTTATTCTAGCAACTTTCCAAAAATTATACAAGCAATGTTTAAAATGTGTCCCTGGTTTTTGACCTATTGCCCCCCCCCAAAAAAAAAATGAAGATGAAAATAAGTGCAAGAAGTTGTGCAATATGCCTATGGCTTACACTACTGTCATTCTATTTATAGTGTGGGTGTGGAAGTAGACTTTTATGATGGAAATGTTCTGAATTGGGCAGTTTTGTCATTATTGGGTCATGCATTTTGTTTCATTGCCTACACTACAGCCTACTGGAAAAATGTTCAAACAATACATTTAAAATGCTCTCTGTCTAACAAGCGTGTTGTATTATACAAGGAATATAACTTAATAAAGTCAGGAAGGTGTATCAAAGAAAGGAACACATGTATGTTTCTTGTTTTGTGTGCAAGGGGCCAATGATTTGAAAACAACCCAGAGGTAATCTTTATCCACCACTGGCTAGATGCATTTTCTTTAGATGTGGTGTGTGGGTTTCAATGTTATTTCAATGAATGTGAGTTTTAAGGGCAGAGAGGTTTTAATGCCAAGTCTATTTTCAGTGTGAGACAGTATTGCTTTGTTTAGCAGAAGATTTAGTGTTTGTGCATTGTTGTGCTACAAAATGAAAAAGTAAAATCCAAATAATCACTGTAGATGTAAAGCAGTATGCAGACACTAGTGTTTATGGTAAATGGGGAGAAATCGCCAGGTAATGGGACATTGGAATGACTGCACGGGGACTCTGGTGCCATATTTTGGTCATCTATTCTACAGTTTTCATTTGAAAGTTGGTATCCCACAATTCCATTGGAGCGGTGTAGTTACATAATTATATATGCAAATTAGATGTTAATCTGCGTACAGATTTGTACCTATTTTTCATGGGTCTTGTCCAGATTTTTGATGTTTCCAGGTTGAGAGGTATGATACTAAACAATTCCGAATCAATACCAAACAAAAACTGATTGGTTCCCTCAGCCTTGCTGTTAACAACTGGATTCATCTTCTAAATTTAAAAGACCCTTTCTATATATGGGATGAAAAATGTTTAGATTTCACTCATTCCTTTACATATGGTACTAAAACCAGAACAGATAAAATGCTGGCATCTTGTAATCTGTCTTCTAAAATAACTAATTTTAGTATAATCTGTTCCATTTTTGATCAAAATATTCTTGCATTAAAAATCTATATGAATTTTAATGAACTAAATTTGAGAATATAATTCTTCCTTAACAATTTAAAAGGAATTAAACCTTGTCTTCTTTCAGAAATATAGTTTTTATGCAAATCAATAATTCTGAAAATAAAAACATCAAACTTTGTCCATTCTCTTCAGAATCGATACTTCTAACTTGAACAACAAAACAAGAGGGCCCTTTATCTCCTATTATTTTTTTGTACAAGCCATTGAAATTTTGGCAAATACAGTTAGGACCAATCATAAAATAAAAGATATAGATTTGCATGAATTCTGTAACTCTAACATTTTACTTTTCACCGATGATGTTCTATTAACTCTAATAAAATCTGAAGAATAGATGAAAGAATTAAACTTGATTAACAAATTTACCGAATTATCAGATCCTCATTTTGATGACTTAAAATCTAATCACTTTAAATGATATAAAAAGATAACACACTAAAAGATAAACTCATGGGTAAAGAAGCTCAAACCTTGACTTATCTAGTTATTTCTATCAACAAATCTCTTGAAGAAACCAGAGATGTTAATTATGAAAATATTTTGAAGGATTTAACCATACTGACATCCAAGTGGAACAAACTAACTACATCCCTTGAACAAAGAATTCAGTTGATAAAAATGGTTTAATTTCCAAAGATTTTATATACAACACTAGTGTTGGCCATTCCTACTAATACTGTACATTTAAAAAAAAACTGACTTGAAATTTCCTTTGGTTTAAAAAAAATGGAAATGCTTTGATGCTTTAAATTAGGCCATGGATATTAGGAGGTATCAAATTTCCTAGTACAGGAAATTTAACGGCAACAATATTAAGGGCAGTAATCAATTGGTTGGACAGTATACAAAACACTCTAATACCAACAAGATGAAGATCAACACTTCCTCTACGAAGATAAACAGAGTCAGAATAAATGGTGTAACTTCATTCAATTCAACATTTATTCTCGTACAAAATCAAAAATCTTAAAATCATTTAAATATGTAATTCCTGGTAATCCAAATCTGAATTTATGGTTTGATACTCTTGTGCTTTTTAGTATGACTAAAGATTTTTATTGAAATCTACTCTCAAAAACAACTGCAGTGGAAAATCAATAACTTTTGAAAAGTGTCTTAATGGTAAAAAAATGTACTACAGTATATATCAAATTTCAATTTAGACCCTAATGGTTGGCTACCTTTGCAAAGTATTGTATTACATGCATATAAAATTCTTCCTTTATTACTATCACATGATAAACAAACAGCCACATTATTACATTTGGTTGAAAATTTACACAGACACAATGCAAAGAATAAAATATCTAATTTACATGATCTTTTAGCCTCTGCTAGTAATAACTTACACAAGTTTTGGAACTTTATCAGACTAAGGGAAAACTTACCATTTTCTGGGGAAAAACATATCCATTAAATATGTAGGAAATAACTCTCTGGTTTAATATTGGCATATTTTTACTTGGAAGTTTTTACACAGAGCTTTAACACCCAACAGTTTTTCAAAATTTAATAAAGATAAGAAGGTTGAGTGATGGAGTTATAATCAGAGTTGTACGTGTTTTTTTATAAATGTCCTACTTTTTTTTTTTTTTTTGGACAAGATATCTACCTTTCTTCAGACCTTATGGCCTGATATCATTGTCCTAAGTCAATCACTAAGTTTATTCAATATTCCCGAGGATTTCTGGGCAGATAGAGAAAAAGGTTATCTACTATGGACTATATTGGCTGTGGTAAAGAAAAACTAAAAGATATAGACATACCCCAAGCTATTTATTTATTTTTTTAACAATCTCTGGGGAAAATTACTTTAGCAAACATATTTAAATAATGACATCTCTTCTATTTAAAAATTCATATAGCTTTGTTTAGAAAGATTACTTAGTTATTAACTCTATGAAAGTTATTACATTTTTTAATCCTAGGGAGTGACACTTGTGGAATTTTTAGTTGACTTTGAATTTTCTTTTCAGACATGCACTCCACGTACTGTATATAGTTATTTCTGGTTTGAATTACTGCACTTTTAAATCTATTTAACAAAGAAAAAATGTTAAGCAAAAAAGTTGGTAACTGAACTCATTCATAGATTTGGTGTTCCCTGTAGTATCCAGTCCAGTCTATCCAGGACTCAGTCAAGTAATACAGCAGCTTTGCAAAATATTAAAATTACAGTTTCATTGTCCATACAGACCACAGACTTTTGGAACAGTTAAGTGGACCCAATATAATTTACTTTAGGCTAGCTAAACTTTGCAAAGAAACTAGTCCTAAAATGGCCAGAAGCATTGCCATTAGTTTTATTCAGTATTAGATCTTCAGTCAGTACCCCTTGAAAACTGTCCCTTTATGAAATCCTCATGGGCAGACCGATGAGAATGCCTGCTACCCCCTCACTAAGAACATAAAATTGCAAGATACTGACGAAATCATGCTTTCATATTGTAAATCCCTGTGTTCTCTTTTGCAGAAATACCACAAGTGTTGCTCTACATGCAATCAAATGACCAACAGGGCAGGATCACCATGACTTATGCCCTAGAGACTTTGTATACATCAAAGTGCATTCTCGAAGAAACCCATTTAGCCCCAAATGGAAAGGACCATACTTGGTTTTGTTCACAACTGCTACTGCCATCCACTGGGAATGCTTTCCTTCCTGGATCCATGTGTCACGTGTCAAAAAGACCCAACCTTGTGACAAGTACAACCATGGGCGCCAGAGAGAGAGGGGGGGGATCCCCCCCACACACTTTTGCAGATCATCCATACCTCCCAACTGTCCTGAATTACTTTTCGTTTTTCGCACTTTCGCTGCGTGATATCAGCTTATCCAGCCTATCAGAGTTGAGCTCGTGTATTCCGGTTTAAATGCTTTTGCGAGCGGGAACGGACGGTTTTATTTTAAATTAGCTGCTTATCGGAATCAGAGAAGGATTTGCTGATATTTCAGAGTAAGGTGTGTGTGTGTGTGTGTGTGTGTGTGTGTGTGTGTGTGTGTGTGTGTGTGTAAATGCCCCCAACAGGATACATCGGGTGGCTAGAGGTACTCTGGCTCAAACCCTGTTCCTTGTGTACAGGTAAAAAGAGCCTAAAGTCCCTAGCCACCATCACTTGTGAATTTATGCCTCACATTTTTGTTCTATTCCTCTGGTTTTCAGGAGTGGTAAAACAAAACCTTTTATTCTAGCAATTTTCTAAGGTTATAAAATCAGTATTTAAAATGTGTCCCTATTTTGTGGCTGTATTCCCCCATTATTGGCTTTGTTCTGTATTTTTGTGCTAAGAGGTTGAGAGCTAATGGTGAGAAGTGAGAACTGAATTCACTAAATGGTAGGATAGCCATTGAAGTTTGTCTTCCTATCTTTCAAGAAACTGCTGCTTTAGCTTAGTGGTATGTTGCTCTGACTGTAGTGCACAGGGTTCTGGGTTCAAGACTTGGCAGTGAAACGCATGGTGGTAACACATTTTATGCAAGCAACTTTCCAAAATTACACAAGCAATGTTTAAAATGTGCCCCTGTTTTTTGGCCTTTTGCCCCCCCCAGTTGAAAATAAGTTCAAGAAGCTGTGCAACATGCCTATGGCTTACACTACTGTGATTCAGTATTTATATATTGCGTGTAGAAGTAGACTGTTATCATGGAAATGTTCTGAATAGGGCAGTTTTGTCATTATTGGTGCATGCATTTTGCTTCATTGCCTACTGGAAAATGTTCAAACAATAAATTTGAAATGCAGTTGTGTGGAAGTAGACCTTTAAGATGGAAATGTTCTGAATAGGGCAATTTAGCTATAGGCGCCGGAACCACAATGCGAAGGGGAGGAGGACTCATGCGCATGTCACACACTAATTTAAACACAAAAGTGTGCGGAAAGCACTTCTTGCTGATAAGGCCCCCAAGTGTTAGCTCGGTGGATAACTGCTTAATTCTAAGGCTCCAGTTCTGGAGTAAGTCTGTGATATTTCATTCTGTTATGCTTATGCAGTAAGTGATGGCCATTTATTTTATGCAGTAGCTCCGAAGTGATAGTGATGGCTGTTTAGTGCCAGCTCCATTTATTTTATGCAGTAGCTCCAAAGTGATATTTCTGGCTCCGTTTATTTTATGCAGTAGCTCTGACGTAATAGCAATGGTCGTTTAGTGCTAGCTCCATTTATTTTATGCAGTAGCTCCAAAGTGACAGTGATGACCTTTAGTACGAGTTCCATTGATTTTATGCAGTAGCTAGATAGCTCACTTTGCCATTGGCTTAAATCTTTCTTTATCCCACTATGTTCTATAAAGCCTTAATCAAACCAGTCACAAAATGGTACACAGATCGTTACAGATTTGATTATAGTAATGTTAGTGTACGCATTGCATTTTTAATTCTGTATTTCAAATATACAGAATAGAAAACATAGGAAGTAACAGTACATGAGTTTACTGTACGAGGAATTGTTGGCTGTTCCCCACGGTGGTGTGAGAACAGTGTGAAAGTTGGTGAAATATTTGAGGCATTGCTTAGAATATTTACAAATTGTCATCAAGGTTTCAAAACATGTTATTTTGGTGTTAGAATGGGCTCTGACGTTGGGTACCACTTGAGATTGCATAGTATTTCAAGATGTTGATGACTGTTTCTAGAGGTCATTTGCACATAATTACACATGTAATGTTTGACCAAGGATGTATTCAAGTTGCTTAATGTCTGGAATAATTTATGTGCTAGAGTTTGTAGGTACAATGCTATTGGATTTATATCAAAAAGGGCCATAGCTCCAAAGTGATAGTGATGGCCGTTTAGTGCTAGTTCCATTTATTTTATGCAGTTGCTCCAAAGCAATATTTCTTGTGTGTAGCTCCAAACTGATATTTTGTGTGTACGCAATTGGGCTCAAACCCTGTACCTTATTGTACAGGGTCCTCCATTTTCTACCCACACCACCACATGTGATTCAGGGAGTTTGGCTCATACTTTTTGTCTGCTCCTCTTAAGATTTGTGGCTTTCTGGCAAATCATAAGGAAAGCCCTTTAAGTTTCAGTCTTACCATATTTTTATTTGGAAACACACTAACACAAAACACTATTTTAGCAGCTTTTTAGGATTATACAAGCAATTTTTAAAATGTGTCCCTGGTTTTAGCCCTTTACCCCCCCCCCAATAAATTTTGGCTTTTTCCATATTTCTTCTGCTGTGAAATTGAAAGATTTAGTTGTGTTAAGTGGATGGTGCAGGGGTAGTGTTGTTACCTCACAGCAAGAGGTTATGTGGTTTGATTCTTGGCTTTTGTGTGCAGTCTGTATGTCCTCCCTGTATTTGGGTGGGTTCCCTCTGGGTACTCTGGTTTCTTCCCATGTTACAAAGACATGCATCTGGAGCATTTCTCCCTGGGCCTCTGCTGAAAACTGGCTTTCTTCCAAGTCTGATTTTCTTGGTAAAAAATGCTAAATAAATAACATTTTTTACAAGGAGGTGAGTGCTTCAGGGGAAGAGAAATTTAGCACTGCATATTCCAAGACAGTTTGCATTGTTAGCACAACAGGTAGTAGCTTACTTTTGATGTAGAAGGCTGTGGGTTCTACTCCCACAGTATGCAGATCGCTGATACTGTACTATGTTGTACTTTAAAGGGAGTGGATGCTACAGTCTTGTGAATGTCCTCCTTTGGAGGAGTTACCTAGTAAAGTACAGTTTTGTACCTACCATAAATGTAGATGTTAGAGTGTTCACCCTGCTGCAGTCATCACACTTGGGTTATCCTGCCGTCAGGCGGTCCCGCAGTTGGCCTGAGTTCCAAAGTCTTTGTCCGGCGTCAGTTGTTGTCGCTTCTTCCCTGACGTCAGTGCACCATGGGTATACAAGAGGCATCCAACGCCATTTTCTTCATTTTATCTTGCCCCAGATGTCAGGTGCCCCCCAACAGGTAGGCAATATATATATTACTATATAAAAATGTACTTATAAAAATAAAACCATACCTTCATGCACAAGCAAATACACCACAGAGGTTGTATAGGATAGAATGGTATAGATAAGTCCAGCTAGTTCAGAGGGGATGGAGTGAGGGTAACCTGGACTGCAGCAGGGTGAACACTCGAGCAGGGTGAACACTCGAACATCTACATTTATGGTAGGTACAAAACTGTACTGTGTTCATCGTGTTATCCTGCTGCAGTCATCACACTTGGGTTGAATCCCAAAGCTAAGGATGGGTGGTGGAGTTAAACAGGGTTAGAAGAAGCTAGTAGGCCCTGCAAAACTGCAGTGGCAAAACCAGCTCTAGTCTTAGAATATAGAGATAAGTGATGGTGTTTGGTGAAGGTGTGCACTGAACTCCAAGTTGCAGCTTCCAGAATATCCTTGGTTGGCACCGCACTGAGAAAGGCTGCTGATGTAGCTGTAGCCCTGGTGGAGTGGGACCTAATGTTAGCAGGTACCGGTTTCCCATGACGCGTGTAGCAGAAACATATGCAATGTCCTATCCATTTTGAAATGGTCTGTTTTGAGATAGCTTTTCCTTGTGATCCTGCAGCATAGGCTACAAAGAGCTGGTCAGATTTTCTGAAAGCCTTAGTTTTATCCAAGTAGTAACGTAATTGCCTGTGAATGTCCAAAGAGTGCAGGAGTCTTTCTCCTTTGTTCTGGGGATTCGGGAAAAAGGTGGGCAAATGAATGCTTTGGTTTAGGGCCACACTGGATATCACCTTTGGCATAAAGGAAGGGTTAGTTCGTAGAGAGACTCTGTCTTGATGAAAAATGAGGAAAGGCTCCACTGCCATTAGTGCCTGTAGCTCTGAGAATCCTCTAGCTGAAGTTATTGCTAGTAGCAGGGCAGTTTTCCATGAAGGAAATTTTAAATCAGCTGAAAAAGCTGGTTCAAAGGGTGGCAGTGTAAGCTTTTCCAGAACAAAAAGAAACAGATAGCCAAGCACCAGAAACCTCTGCAGCTATAAAAAGTGATAACGAACAGGATGCACAAAAAACTGCTGAGGATAGGCTCCAGAGTTCAAAGCAGGCAAAAAATATCAAAGAAAACTTTGCTGAGCAGTACTACTTTATTACAACACACTAGCGCTTTCACGAAATGCTTCTTCAGGTGTGTGAAGAAGCATTTCGTGAAAGCGCTAGTGTGTTGTAATAAAGTAGTACTGCTCAGCAAAGTTTTCTTTGATATTTTTTGCCTGCTTTGAACTCTGGAGCCTATCCTCAGCAGTTTTGTGTGCATCCTGTTCGTTTTCCAGAACAAAGTTGAGATCCCAAGTAGGTGTTGGTGCTCTCCTGGGCGGTCTTATGTTCTTAGCCCCTCTGAGGTACTGTCTTAGGAGTGTATGTGAAAATAAAGAAGGATCCGTGTTGTAATGAGCTGAAATTGCTGAGGCGTGGATCTTAATAGATGAGAAGGAAAGTCCTTTGTGCAACATCTCAGTTAAATATTGTAGAATCTGAGGAATGTTTGGATCAAGGGGATTTTGGCCTTTAGCCTGGTTCCAGGCGCAAAATCTTTTCCATTTGTCTGAGTAGGTTTTCCTGGTGCTGGGCCTCCTGGCCTCCAGAATGACATCCATAACAGCTTTAGATAGAGGTGTTGGCTGGTTGTTTAGGTAATTTGCCATGCAGCCAGGTTTAAAGTCTTGAGCTGGCTGTGTAGAATCTGATAGTCTCGCTGGGTGAGCAGGTGAGGAATTTGTGGTAAAATCCATGGTGGGCCGTGGGCCATGGGCCATGTTCCTTAGAATTGGATACCAGTGCTGGCATGGCCAGTCTGGTGCAATGAGTATCATTTGTGGCCTCTCTAATCTGACTTTCAGCAGCACCTTTGCTAGAAGAGGCAGTGGAGGAAAGGCATGCACTGTTAATGTTTTCCAACTGAATGAGAGGGTGTCCACTTTCCAAGCTTGTGGGTGGAATGTCCTTGTGCAAAATTTTTGAAGTTGGTAGTTTTGGGGGGTGGCAAACAGATCTATGTCTGGGCGTCCCCATTTTTGGGTTATCATTGCAAATACTTGTGGATCTAGTTGCCACTCGTGGAGATCCATGATGTTTCTGCTTAGGTTGTCTGCCAATGTGTTTTTCTTTCCTGGCAGGAATTGTGCTTGTAGTTGAACTTGGCAAGACAGTGCTGTGTTCCACAAGGTCATTGCTTGCCTGCACAGTGGGTAGGAATGTGTGCCCCCTTGCTTGTTTATGTACCACATTACTGTGGTATTGTCAGTCTTTATTATTAGTTGTCCTGGATGCAAGAGGTCCTTGAAAGCTGTTAGGGCATTCTGTACTGCTAGCATTTATTTTTGATTGATATGCAGATGCCTTTGATCTGTAGTCCATTTACCCTGAATGCACTGTCCTGCCATGTGTGCTCCCCAGGCATAGTCCGATGCATCTGTTGTCAGTTTGCCTGGCTGTGGGTAAGGTGAAAGGCTGACCCTTGTTGAGGTGACATGCCTGTGCCCACCATAGAAATTCCTGTTGAAGGCAGGGAATGAGTGGTATCATTGTTTCCGAGCTGTGGCTGTGCTGAGTCCATACGCTTTTCAGGTACCATTGTAATTTCCTCATATGCAGTTTTGCAAATGGTAGTAGTATGCAAGATGCCATGAATCCCAAGGCCTGCAGAATTTTTCTTGCAGGGAGCTGGGTCTTTGTTGCCATTATTTTGAAGTACTGAGTCAGCTGTTGTTGCTTGTCTGGCGTGAGATAAGCCATCTGTATTCAAGCTGGCACCCAGGAATATTATGTTTTGTGAGGGCACTAGTTTTGATTTCTTTTCATTTACTGTGTACCCTAGGCAACTTAGAAGGTGTTTGACAAATGCCAGATGCTTTAAAAGAATGTCCTTGCTTTCTGCTTGAATAAGGCAGTCGTCCAGGTATGGGTATATTTGAATTCCTCTTTGTCTGCAGTATGCAATTACTGGTGCCAGGCATTTTGTGAAGACCCTGGGCGCAGTAGATAAGCCAAAGGGCAGTGCAGAGAATTCATAATGGGTTGAACCTGCATTGAAGCGGAGGTACCGTCTGCAATTTTGTCTGACAGAGACATGCAGGTATGCCTCCTTGAGGTCCAACGTTACTAGCCAAGCATTCTTGCCCAGCATGGGAAGAAGCTGCTGTAGTGTTAGCATCTTGAATTTTGGTACTTGCAGATAGGTGTTCAGAATTGAAAGATCCAGAATGGGTCTCCATGCTTTGTCCTTTCTTGGGACTAGAAAGAGTCTTGAGTAAAATCCTTGTCCTTGCTCCTGTGTAGGTACCTGTTGAATGGCTCTCATGTCTATGAGGGCTGTAATTTGTTTTTGTGCCTCTGCCCATTGATTTGGTGGCAGGTTTGGCATTCCTTTTATCCTTGGCAAGGTATGAAAGTGGAATCTGTATCCTTGTGAGACAATGTTTAGGACCCATTTGTCTTTTGTGATGATGTGCCAGTTGTCCGCAAAAAGTGCTAATTTTCCTCCCAAGGGAGCTGCCAAGAGAGATTTGTTTGGTAGTTTGAGGGTTGAGTCATTGTGTTTGTCTTCTGCTAGCTTGGGGCCTGTCTTCTCCTCCTTTCTGGGTAGCAGTACCCCATTGGCGACGTTTGTAAGGGCCTTTTGATGGACCTCTGCCCCTTGGGCGTCTGTATTTGCCCCTCTGCGATCTGTCATAAGCTGGAAAGGACCAGTTTTTTGTTGGCCAATTTCTGCTGAAACGAGGGGATTGTACCTGTAAAAAATCCTTGACCGTCTGCATAGACTTTCCCTTATCCTCCATTTTCTTTAAAACCTCTTCTGCTTTGACACCAAATAATACATCCTGCTGTAAAGGTGCATCCAATAATTTTGCTTTAACATGATCAGGTAGGGTTTGTTCTTTTAACCAAGCATATCTACGTATGACAGACCCAGTAACAGCTGCTCTACAGGAAGCTTCCAATGAATCAAATCCACATTGTAAAGTATGTTTGCCCACCTGTTCAGCTGCTTGCAACAGATCCTGCATTTCCTTGAATTCAGACTGTTCAGAAAGAGTGCTCATCTTTTGTTTTAATTGAGACATTAGGAATTGCTGATATTTCAGCATGTGAAACTGACAATTTAAAGCTCTCATAGCCAGAGTAGCTGAGGTGTATATCTTCTTTCCCCATGTATCTAGGGCTCTGGAATCCCTTTCAGAGGGCATAGGATTTTTATTCAATAGAAGCTTTAGCCCCTTTGGGTCCGTAGGAAATTGTTTCTGGGTCAGCCACAGGGCTTTGATAAAGGAATTTGTGTGAATCAGGTACTCTGTAGTATCTGTCTGGTTTGGCTGGAGCAGGAGGTAGAGAGTCTGGATTTAGACTAGACTCCAAGTAAACATCATCCACAATGTCTAAAACTGGAGGGATAGCAAGTGGTCTGTGCTGGGGTAGTAAAAGGAACTCTCTGAGCCTTTTCTTAGAATCAGAGTAGTCCTGGCCTTCCCAGTGGAAATGTTCCCTCATGGTATGTAAAGTTTCCCCAAAGGAGTAGTCTTCAGGGGGAGATGCTGAGGGAATACAGTCTTCAGCATCAGAGTCTTCATAAGGGGGAAAAGCATAATCCTGTTCCTCAGAAGAATTTGAGGAAATTGAAACCTGGTCAGAGGAAGCATAATCCTCCTCTTGTCTTGGTCTTTTATCTGGAGGGGAATGGGAACCCCTGATTAGAGTAATCAAATCTTCAGCCATCTTAAGCATCTGTTTCTTAGGCATGGGGCCTTGAACTGGAGACTGATGTACAGTCTTTTTTGGCTTTAATGGAGTTTTAAGCTTAGCATAAGATTTAATGGTGAGTGTAGTCGGTCTGAAGACACCTTCTGCAACCAAAGGTGTTTCTACTGCACTTGCACCGGGATCTCCTGCTCCGGTGTCGGAAGGGCCTAATGAAGATGGCTGCGACAGCCTAGTACACTCCACTTGAGAATCCGAAGCTGTCTGGGGTTCCAATTCTGCGGTCGTCAGGGCCTGCATAGGTGCCTCACTGAAAACCGGAGAACCGGCGACAGGCCCAGCAGAGGCCTCTGAGTCTGGCTTGTTCCTATGCTGCCTGTCTTTATCCTTGCGTTTTTTTATGCATGCCGGTCGTCGGCTGCTCCGACGGCATGATATAATTACATTTCCTACCAAAGTAATGTCGTGCGAAGTCAAAACGGCGTTTAATAGTCGTTTATTAAACCTAGCACAAAACCAACAACCTGTGACGTCGTGGTCTGGGCCTAGGCAAGGAATACAATAAGAATGGAAGTCCTTATGAGGTATTTGCTTCCCACAAGAAATGCAACTGTTAACTTTTTCTGACATTGGACTGAGGCAAGAAAAGGTTCCCCAACGGGGTACTTAGCATTATTGAAGACTTCGGACTGAAATTCGATTTGAAAATCTCAGGTGTCGGCCAACCTGCACTTGCGAACTGCTTCTGCTTCAGGCACCGCGCGGCAAGAAAGACTGAAGAAAATGGCGTTGGATGCCTTATATACCCCTGGCGCACTGATGTCAGGGAAGAAGCGACAAACAGACGCCGGACCAAGACTTTGGAACTCAGGCCGACTGCGGGACCGCCTGACGGCAGGATAACCCAAGTGTAATGACTGCAGCAGAGTAACACGATGAACATCTATGAACCTGTTATCAGTGTGCCATCCATTCCCTGTTGCAATATTATTAGCTTATCATTTTTTAATATAACATAGGCAATTTATTCTTCAAGGGCAACAGCCAATTTATTTTTAGATGAAACAATGAAATATAGAGTTTTTTCCTAGCAGCAACCTCTTCATTAGTTAGAGATCCCTTAAATGTGGAATTATTTAGACGACTTACTTCAGCAGACATTTTGCATATTTACTGATATTGGTGGATTACGAGAAGTTTGAGTGGCCTTTTATGGTTGAAATTTTCCAAAATGGCCAGTTTTGTTTTGCCATTATTGGTTCATTGCTTACTGGAAGACTGTTCAAAACTACAGATTTAAAACACATTCTAACAACTGGTGCTGTATTATACAAGGAATATAATTTAATGGATTCACTTCAGAAGATCGAATTTCCGAAATCTCATACTACAAATAACCGAAACCAAAAGCTCGAGTTTCGGAAACTCGAACTTCTGAAGGGAAACCATTAAAACAAAAAAAAAAACACAAGCTTTTGCAGGGGCTTAGCCCCTGCACCCATATGGGGGCTGTGCCCCCCACACCCCCCCTACTTAAATATACCAACTCCAAGATCGCGCTACAGTGGGGAGATGGGAAATCTCCCGTCTTGCGCTGTATGCGGAAGCGCAAAACGGGAGATTTCTTTACTTCCTGCCAACACCACGAAACAAAAAATACATTACGTACACACAAGGCATGCAACAATACTTACCTGAATACATTACGTGCACACAGAGGCAAGTAAAGTGTTATTTCGGAACACTACACACATTCGATTTATTAAAATCTCGATCATATGGTCTCGACCATATGCAAATCGAGATTTTAATAATTCGATTATGTGAAGTGTTCCCAATTTAATACAATCAGGAAGGTGAATCAAGGAATGCATACATGTATGCATGGGCCTAAAAATGTGTTTGAAAACAGCCCAGAGGAAAGTGTAAAAGGCTCAAAATCATGGGCAAATTTTAAGCTTTACTTTTGTTACCAAAGCAATGGTTGATGATAAAACACAGTTCACACCACATTACCTTGACCTGGCCAAGCCTTTTGACACAATCCCCTACTCAGGTGTAGTACAAAAGATGAATAATGTAGGAGCAAACACTTACATCACCAGCTACATTGCCAACTAGGCTCACAGGATGCAGGAGATCAAAACAGGGGAAGAGACCAGTCACCAAAGGAGTCCCCCAGGGTTCGTTGCTGAGAATTTTTCTGTTTGGTACATACATCTCAAAAGTAAAAGGAAATACCAGAGAGCTTTGGCCAGCTAAGTTTGAGATTACTGCAAGCTAGGAGAAGTTGCAGAATACCCAAATGACAACCATCATGTAGGAAGGTTTGTCCCAAATAATACCTGGTGTCGAAATCATGACAATGCCCTCTGAGAACTGATCCAGTTGTTTGGCATTTGGGAACTTGTGTGTACAGTGACCTAACTTTTGACCAACATGTGCCCAGAGTCATAAGAAAGCCTTTCTATATTGCACAGCTTATAAACAAATTGATTGTGACTAGATCTAGAGATGTTGTTGTCCTCCTTTACAAAGCTCTCATTATGTCAATCATTCTGTGTAATGCCCACTTTGGCATGTATCTGTCCAGCCCCATGCAACAACTGGAATACCTTCAGAGATACCTTACTAAAAGGATACAAATCCTAAACAACAGGTCTTGCATGGACCACCTCAAAGATTTATTACTATACTCAGTATCCTACAGAGTGCTTAGAGGTGACATGTCTGGCATATAAAGCATCCTCCGACATAATACAGATGGACCTACTGAACATCAGCAAGTCAAATGGCATCAGAAATACTCAGTCCAAGTATCTAAACTGAATGTTGTGGAGATATATATATATATATATATATATATATATATCACACAGAGGCTACCACTGTTCCAGCAGACTATCCATAAAAATAAAGCAAAGCTCATCCTTGCATATTCAAATGCAACCTGGATCTAAGGATGAGTAACAGAAAATTAACTCCAGGATTTCCCTTCATGCCATTAATGGATAGAGACGGTTCCTAAATGCTGCATCCCTTACATTGCCCCCTCAAATTATCTATGGTATGATCACAGTTGTTCTCACTAGGGCTAATATACAATTATCAGCCATGGGGATAACAAAGACCAATCAGAAAATGTTAATTCAAGCAACAAAAGGGAATTGGCTAAGCTCAAAATGCCCTCCAAGTGAACCTATGTTGTGGTAGCAAATAGTTATAAAAAAAATTAACCTTTTTAGTTCACTAAGTGCCCCCCCCCCAGTCTTTAACAGCTTCCAGCGCTATGAGTACAATCGAGACAACACAGACGTCAGACCACTTGAACCAGCAGAATCCATCACCAGCCCAACCAGACAACAAACCAATAAGTGATAACCTGTGATGTTTTGCCATCCAAACCAAATCCAGGACCAACTGTGAACAGTTTGCCATTTAACGAGATTCCAATCTACCATCCAGACTGCATCAGGAACTGAATGTGGTTAAGTTACCCTTGCTACCTGACTAGGACATTTAATCCTGTGACTCTGCTACCTCATGTCGATTCAACTTCCAGTGATTCCTCTTTAACCTCAACATTCATTCTTGCTTTCAATTCCATTACTACTGATTCATCCTGCCTTTTGGACATCGATTTAGACACTGCCCTAGCTTGAAAACGTTTCTTTTCCAAGTCATCTGCAATTAAGGACCTTAGTCAATGACTTTTTGGTGACAGATACTGTTTGCACAATGAAAAGCTCAACCAACATCCTTGTTTACAGTTTTTTCAAAACCCTCTGCAGCCCCAACATACTAATTTTTCATATGGATCAATCACTACTACTGTTATAGTACTATCATTATTTTGCTTCGCCTGCTTTTGCCATGCAGAACCATAAGCACTTCATCCTCTGCTGACATGGGAACTAAGCACTGAATCATTTCTTAACAGACATACACTCTGCTAAAAATAGTGATAGGCATTTGGTTAGAACTGAATCAAAAGCACCTGAATGGCATCCTGGATTTAATACTTTTTCTGCTGACTTGCACATTTCTGCACAGACCCTCAATGTTAGCAACTGCTGAATCTGTGGCATATTCTCACTGCATTTGATGGGGGTATTCCATTAATTCCTACACCAGTAACAGATTCTGAGTTTTATTTATATCTTGCTAAAAATCAGAAGAATAAATGTGTTTCTAGCACCTTTACTGTAATGACTGTTAAAGGGTATGTTTGCTATCGTACAAACGCAACACTTTTTGTCAGAATTACTGCTTGGAATTCACCTGGAGAATTTATGATTGGGCTGTATCGCAGGACATGACAGCATTACATGATTATTACTACAGTTGTGGAAATCAAGCTTATCCCTGGTTATGTACAGACTTGTTATACAGGTTGTGTTATTCCAGCTATTCAACATACAGCTGCTTTATCAGAAGGAAATATTCATAATGCTCATCACAAGAGACTTTAACGACCTTCCTAACCCAGATGGTAAAACAGATGTCTCCTTGGCATAATACAATTCAGTACAAAAGACTACTTTTAAAGGGCTTGCTCACATGGATCTTGGTGACGAGGTAATTTTTGGAGCAGGTATAGTACCTGCTCAAGGGTGGTGAAGTCCATCTGGGAACTTAGGAAGTTGTCTAAGCTCCTGGAAATATTATGAGTCTATTAATTTGATAACAGAAGAACTGAATGCAATTTGCAGTGCGGTGCTGCAGAAGCACATGGCACTTGACTTTACCCTCACATCTAAAAGGGATACATGGGCACTTACCTCAGAGTGCTGCCTTTTTATTCCTGATCACACTGGTGCTATCCATAGTTACCTAGAAATAATTTAGAAAGTGTGGAATAGGCTACCACCTCACATTAATAGCATCACTAGTTCCAGCTGCTTTAAAACTGAAACCAAGCACTACTTTCTGAACTCAAATGCCTGTCCTTGCCTAAATCCTCCATAATCTGCATTTTCCTTTCACAACCTGTCTACATCTAATGACTATTCTGCTCACTAGACAATATGCTACTTGGGAAAGATACATCATTATTGTAAATACTTAAATGTACTAGTTGTATTTACTTCATTTTGTTTTATTTTTTATTACAGTTATTTGTTTCACCTGATTGCTGCATATGCAATTTTTGCTTATGTTGTATTGTTGCACTGTTTTTCTTGGGTTTTGTATATAGACTACTACGTTATCTTTTTATGTTTGTATTGCTGGAGCTTTTCTCCTTGGGTCTCCACTGAGAATGGGCCATTGGCTCAGATGGACTAACCCAGTTAACAAATGTCAAATCTTCTTTCGGCTTTTCCCGGTTAGGGGTCGCCACAGCGGATCATCTGTCCGCTCATGATTGGCAGTGGAGTTTTATGGTGTCGAGTTGCCAGCCCGGTGCCCAACCTTCCACAGAAGGCACACACTCACACCTAGGGCCAATTTAGAGTGTCCAATCCACCTACAGCATGTCTTTGGGATGTGGGAGGAAATCGGAGCACCCGTTGGAAACCCACGCGAAAAAAAGGGAGGACATGCAGACTCCTCACAGAAGGCACCCCAGCCGAGAATCGAACCGGAGAACCTCTTGCTGTGAGGCGACAATGCTAACCGCTGCATCACCGTGGCCGCCCTAACAAATGTCAAATAAATAAATAAAATAAAGTCATTGAATATTCACATACCAAAGAAGCTGATGGTTCCCAATGGGCATGGTTAACCAACCTTTTCTCTGGATATGGAGGATGGATTTTAACGTTTTTCATGCTTATAACTATTATAATTATGTTATGTCTTCTTTATATGATTACACATACTGTCCAGTCACAAAAAAGTTATTATGGTTTGGGTGATGCTTTGCAGCACCAAATGGGGAAATATGAAGTGTGAGAAGTACATAAAAAGAGAAAATGTTAGTGTGTGCATTTTATTTCCAATATGCTTTCATAAACAGAATGGATGTTCTTCGGTAGGTATCTGATGATATGCTTCCTAATATTTGAAAGTGCTGACAGGATTAGAAAAGTTAAGACTTGTCTCAAGTAGAAAGTTCTGTCATGGAATTCTGAACGTGTGCCTAATGTCAAACAAACAGAAGATACTAGTTAGCAAAATTACTGCTGTAGTGTTCATTTTTAATTAGCTGGCAGCTGCTCTCGGATACAGCAATGTTGCCTTTAATGAAAAAGGGTATAAAGAATGATTTTTGTAGTTCAAGGAGACATTACCTTGACTTCCTAGTCTCCCATGCATGTGTTCCTCTGTGCAATAAAAGAGATTGTTATTCTCTCTGTTGAACTGCCTCGTGTGAAAGTTATTCGGTACCTAAACGACCCCTTGGAGGGAAATCAGCAGTCAGAATGTAAACAACTTCAAAACAGTGCAAGAAACTTCTCTGTGTGGAAGATTTTCAGTCCATAAATTTCTAGTTAATCACTGTATATTAATCAGATCAGACAATAGTAGTAGAAGTAGCGAACGTAAACTCAAGTCAAAAAGTAATAGAAAATATATAAAATATATAATTCTACAGCATTACTAAGTATTCGAAAGTAATCCAAGCAAGGCAGGCAGTCTGTTTCCAGTCAAAAATCCTTTATTAAGTACACAGACAAGCGATCCAAGTAAAACAAAAATAGGGTAATAATTTCCTCACAAGCTTTCTAAATATATATATCTACTTTTTATTAGGCATGGGAGTGGTTTATTGTGCTGTAAAACAAAGTGTTATTGGTACACATGTTAAATTCACATCCCTTCCCCCATTAGTGTGACATTCGAGCTGGTCCTGCCCTTCCTAGTAGCTGTCATAATAATATATAGCCCTAATGTACTTTAATGGTACATCTTATTTAACCAAATTATTAAGTAGATTATGAAGTCTGTGATTTTATATAAGGCAATATACTACATGGCTGGAAATATATCAATCTTATATACATATACATTTTGCATGTAAAAATCAGTTTCTATTTTCATAACCTATTGTGAACAAAGATCGCTTTCTCCCTTCTAGACTTCTTCAGGTCTGTGTACAAGAACTCTAAAAACCTATATAATTAGTTAGTATTGTTATTACCATAATTTTGAATAAAGTAGAAAAAAAGAGAACCAGAAAAAAATAAAAATAAAAAAAATATATGTATGATGATGGAAACAAAATATACACTTAAATTTCAAATTATTTAAAATGGTATTTAAAAGCAATTTGTAGAAAAAATACAATTAGTCATGTAAACAATGTGGCAATTTTCTAAGTTCCAGTGCACTTTTAATTGAACAGTAGTAGTTTAGTCCAGGCTTTCTAAAAGAGTTCAGCTTTAATTGCCACATGAGTTCATGTTTCTCCAGAATATTCGGGATGTCTCCTTCAAGATCACCCATGTCTATGCGATCCAGGACCTGGAACTTAAAACCTGTGTGTCTTTTATGAAGAGAAGGGTGTTTGGCTATTGCATTATTTTTACATCCAGAGCGGATTTCTGACAGATGAAATTAAATCTTTCGCTTGAGTTTATTTACAGTCCTGCCCACATAGAATGCATCACATTTATTGCACTGTGCTCTGCAAATTACTTTTTTAGTGTTACAGTCACCCCCTGCACTGGTTTTAATGATCTTCTTTAAATAAGGGCAATAAAAACCATCACCTTGCTGTATAAATATACAAAATGTACAATTAGTTTCACATCTTTTAGTGCTTTTCTCACATGGTCTAGGTTTAAATTCAACAAAACTTCTAATATTCCTGGCCTTCCTATAAACAAATGATGGGGCTTCACCTACGATGTTCATCAGAAAAGGGTTTCCTGTGACAATGTCCCAGTTTTCTTCAATAATATTTTTGATACTGTGATAATCCAAAGTGTATGTCAGGATGCAGCTATTTTTGCATTTGTTATTCTCTGTGGGATTACTTAACATTTTTCTACTGGGGAGGTTGAGTGAAGGCGCTTCAGTCCTTTTCAGTTCTATAATGGGTTCCAGGATGTTTTTTAACATCTGACTTTCATAGCCTCTCACTAGAAAATCATTCTCTAAATTGTTCAGGTTTCTCAAAAATGGTTCCATCTCTGTGGTAATTCGAGTTAATCTATAGCCTTGGGATTTCAATACATTATACTTTTTTTTGTATAACGTAGACTTTTACTGTGGAGTAATAAGTTGACCCTCGTTGGTTTTCTGAATAGATCAGTGGTGATTCTGTTATTGTTGGTGTCCTTGGAAATCTGCATATCTAAGAAAGTGGTTGAAGTACAGCTATGGGAAGAGGTAAACTTCAGGAAGGGGGTTGTTTGATTGTGGTAAGTGATAAAATCTCCGGGCTGCAAGGTGTCACCTTCCCACACAATAAAGACTTCGTCAATAAAACGTAAATAGCATGTGATACGCTGCATGTAGTCTGTGTTGTTTAACACAAAGTCCTCCTCCCATTTGCCCAGGGCTATGTTAGCTATGCTGGGAGCCATGGCAGCCCCCATTGCTATACCAGTTTTTTGTTTGTAGTGTTTGCCATTGAAAGTAAAGAAATTGAAGTCCAGTACAAGATTAATGAGCTTGCTTAACTTTTGCAGTTGTGCCTGTGCACCCTGATTATGTTTCTTAAAAGACTCCATAGCTGCTGCTATACAGTAATTGTGAGGGAGCACTGTGTACAAGGATTCCACATCAATAGTTATCAGAATACTGTCAGCTTCCACTGTAATGTTTTTTTATTTTCTTCAAAAAATCCATTGAATTTCTTATGTACAACTTATTCTTTTCTGCTAGAGGTTTCAGCAAGTAATCAAGGTAAATAGCTGTGGCTTCAGTAAGGGAACCTCCACTTGCTACCACCGGTCTATAAGGTGGGTCTTCTCTGTTCTTGTGTGGCTTTGATATTCCAAAAAAGTAAGGTAAACGTGGGCATTGGCTCCATAAATAATTATAAAGATTTTCAGTGATAAGTTTTTCTTCCCATAATAATGTGGTGAGATTAGTGCTCCATAAATCATATGCTCTTTTTATGTCATCCATGGCAAATAACTCATAAAATCTGTTATCCTCCAGCATGTTCTCTATCTTTTGGTTGTAGCTAGTGGTATCAGTCACAAGTATACCTCCTCCCTTGTCTGCCTTCATTACATGCCTGGATTTATCATTGCCTAGCTCAAGCAATGCTTTTCTTTCTCCCTGTGTTAAGTTATAAAGTTTTTTCTTTGGAGGTTTTCTTAAGCAGTTTCCTGATATCCATCTCACATTTCACTTCGAAAGCAGCTAGTGTTTGATGTAGTGGTGGACAATAGCTGCTAGTTTCATCAATAGGCTTATTTTCAGTGTCATTACTTTTGCCATGAAACTGTACCCTTAAGTTGAGCTTCCTCACAAACATTTTAAGGTCTATCAGTACTTGAGCAACCTCACTCCTGCAGCTTGGTACAAAAGTAAGTCCTTTGGACAACACACTTTTTTCCTCTTCAGTCAGTGCTTTAACAGAGTGGTTACAGATAAGTGGAGCACCTGTTATTGTGGTACCTGTTGTTGTTGTTATTGTACCTGTTATTGTGGCTGTTTCCTCTGTCTGAGCCTGGGACCTGGGTTGTAGTCTGGGTTCCAGTCGGGATTGCCCAGGTATTGTATTTCCCTCACCCCTGTCCACCGTTTGGTTCTCCTGTCTCCCTGGGAGTTTGTGGATAGAGTATGAGACCTCTGGAATTCCTCCTCTGCTTTCTGGAATCTCGGTGGATTGTAGTAGTATTCCTCGCTGTGGCTGTGGTATGGGGGGACCTGGTAAGAAGGACAAGCTCTGGGGCTCTGGTGGTGGTCGCCGTTCTTGTTCTGGTACTGGCTTTGGTATTGGTGTGGTGGTTGATGTCTGTGCTGTCGATATTGGTCTTCCTGAAGAAACTGGTCTCTGTGATGGTGCTGCTGCTCCTGGTAGCTGGATTGTCTGTGGTCCCGGTTGTCCTGGTAGTCCTGTAATTCGTCCTGTAGAACTCTCTGTCGGTTCTGGTTGCCGCTGTGGCTTATGTTCCTGTCCTGATCCTTCTGGGATGTCAAAGGCTTCTGCGGAGTGTTGACAGCCAGATGGGATTGGGATTGTGGGGAATGAGATGTTGGAGGGGCAGTCTCCTGGTGGTCCTGTATTGTGCCCCTGTCTGGTTTTGTGCGAGGATCTCCCCTGGGAAAATCCCGTTGAGGTCTGCTGGCACGGTTATATTTTCCCTTATATCCCCTGTAATAACTAAAACCTTGTCTGTTGTTGGTTCTCCTGTTGTTGTTGATATTATTATTGTACCTCCTAGTAAGTCTCCCAGAATCATCTTTGTCCAGTTGACCTCGTTTCATTTTATTAATCTTTCTTTCTTTAATGGACTGCTCATATCCTTTCACTCTTTAAGTAGCTCAAATTTAGCATCTAGGTTATTGTGGTTCTCATTTTCCAATGTTGTTTTTAAAGATGTGATGTCAGCCTTTGTAGCTTCCTGCACACTAAGGTTGTTCCTTACTAGCAGACGAATAAGTTTGCAGCTGGCATCCTCTAAAATATCTTCCCATTCCTTAGAAAGTGAATCATCCATATTTTTCCACATTGGTCTTTTGTTCAATCTAAGTTCCCGGGGTAGTCTCTTCTTATCTATGCTTTGTTGTAAATAAAAGTGTTCCCAGTAGAGACCCTGCATGTGTTTCAGTTGCTTTTCTAGTTTAGAAAAAGTCTCCAAATTCATATTTTCTAGGCCCATTCTTCCCTGTCCATTTTCTGCATCCGTTTGTATCTGATCTGCTTCTGTATCATTCCAGATAGGTACAGTTAGTAAATCTTTTAGCCTGTCATTATCCATGTCTTAAAATGCTGGAATTCCACACCGATTCAGGGATCCTTTAACGGAACAAAAACCTTGGTCTCAGAAACCAAAGTACAAACAAAAAACAAGTAATCTCCGTGGTATCCCCAAAGTCTCAAAACAACCCACTAAAGTGTAGTGGGTCTAAAAACAAAACAGTGTAAGAAACTTCTCTTGTGTGGAAGATTTTCAGTCCATATATTTCTAGTTAATCACTCTATATTAATCAGATCAGACAATAGTAGTAGAAGTAGCGAACGTAAACCAAGTCAAAAAGTAATAATAGAAAATATATTAAATATATAATTCTACAGCATTACTAAGTATTCAAAAGTAATTCAAGCAAGGCAGGCAGTCTGTTTCCAGTCGAAAATCCTTTATTAAGTACACAGACAAGCGATCCAAGTAAAACAAAAATAGAGTAATAATTTCCTCACAAGCTTTCTAAATATATATATACTTTTTATTAGGCATGGGAGTGGTTTATTGTGCTGTAAAACAAAGTGTTATTGGTACACATGTTAAATTCACATCCCTTCCCCCATCAGTGTGACATTTGAGCTGGTCCTGCCCTACCTAGTAGCTGTCATAATAATATATAGCCCTAATGTACTTTAATGGTACATCTTATTTAACCAAATTATTAAGTAGATTATGAAGTCTGTGATTTTATATAAGGCAATATACTACATGGCTGGAAATATATCAATCTTATATACATATACATTTTGCATGCAAAAATCAGTTTCTATTTTCATAACCTATTGTTAACAAAGATAGCTTTCGTCCTTCTAGACTTCTTCAGGTCTGTGCACAAGAACCCTAAAAACCTATATAATTAGTTAGTATTGTTATTACCATCATTTTGAATAAAGTGGAAAAAAGAGAACCAGAAAAAAATAAAAATAAAAAAAATATATGTATGATGATGGAAACAAAATATACACTTAAATTTTAAATGATTTAAAATGGTATTTAAAACCAATTTGTAGAAAAAAATAAAATAAAATACAATTAGACATGTAAACAATGTGGCAATTTTCTAAGTTCCAGTGCACTTTTAATTGAACAGTAGTAGTTTAGTCCAGACTTTCTAAAAGAGTTCAGCTTTAATTGCCACATGAGTTCATGTTTCTCCAGAATATTCGGGATGTCTCCTTCAAGATCACCCATGTCTATGCGATCCAGGAGCTGGAACTTAAAATCTGTGCGTCTTTTATGAAGAGAAAGGTGTTTGGCTAGTGCATTATTTTTACATCCAGAGCAGATTTCTGACAGATGACAAGAAATACTTCGCTTGAGTTTATTTACAGTCTTGCCCACATAGAATGCATCACATTCATTGCACTGTGCCCTGTAAATTACTTTTTTAGTGTTACAGTCACCCCCTGCACTGGTTTTAATGATCTTCTTTAAATAAGGGCAATAAAAACTATCACCTTGCTGTATAAATATACAAAATGTACAATTAGTTTCACATCTTTTAATGCTTTTCTCACATGGTCTAGGTTTAAATTCAACAAAACTTCTAATATTCCTGGCCTTCCTATAAACAAATAATGGGGCTTCACCTAGGATGTTCATCAGAAAAGGGTTTCCTGTGACAATGTCCCAGTTTTCTTCAATAATATTTTGATACTGTGATAATCCAAAGTGTATGTCAGGATGCAGCTATTTTTGCATTTGCTATTCTCTGTGGGATTACTTAACATTTTTCTACTGCGGAGGTTGAGTGAAGGTGCTTCAGTCCTTTTCAGTTCTATAATGGGTTCCAGGATGTTTTTTAAATATCTGACTTTCATAGCCTCTCACTAGAAAACCATTCTCTAAATTGTTCAGGTTTCTCAAAAATGGTTCCATCTCTGTGGTAATTCGAGCTAATCTATAGCCTTGGGATTTCACTACATTATACTTGGTTTTTGTAGGATGTAGACTTTTACTGTGGAGTAATAAGTTAACCCTCGTTGGTTTTCTGAATAGATCAGTGGTGATTCTGTTATTGTTGGTGTCCTTGGAAATCTGCATATCTAAGAATGTGGTTGAAGTACAGCTATGGAAAGAGGTAAACTTCAGGAAGGGGGTTGTTTGATTGAGGTATGTGATAAAATCTCCAAGCTGCAAGTCGTCACCTTCCCACACAAAGACATAGTCAATAAAACGTAAATAGCATGTGATATGCTGCATGTAGTCTGTGTTGTTTAACACAAAGTCCTCCTCCCATTTGTCCAGGGCTATGTTACCTATGCTGGGAGCCATGACAGCCCCCATTGCTATACCAGTTTTTTGTTTGTAGTGTTTGCCATTGAAAGTAAAGAAATTGAAGTCCAGTACAAGATTAATGAGCTTGCTTAACTTTTGCAGTTGTGCCTGTGTACCCTGATTATGTTTCTTAAAAGACTCCATAGCTGCTGTTATACAGTAATTGTGAGGGAGCACTGTGTACAAGGATTCCACATCAATAGTTACCAAAATACTGTCAGATTCCACTGTAATGTTTTTTATTTTCTTCAAAAAATCCATTGAATCTCTTATGCATGACTTATTCTTTTCTGCTAGAGGTTTCAGCAAGTAATCAAGGTAAATGGCTGTGGCTTCAGTAAAGGAACCTCCACTTGCTACCACCGGTCTATAAGGTGGGTCTTCTCTGTTCTTGTGTGGCTTTGGTATTCCAAAAAAGTAAGGTAAACGTGGGCATTGGCTCCATAAATAATTATAAAGATTTTCAGTAATAAGTTTTTCTTCCCATAATGTGGTGAGATTAGTGTTCCATAAATCATATGCTCTTTTTATGTAATCCATGGCAAATAACTCATAAAATCTGTTATCCTCCAGCATGTTCTCTATCTTTTGGTTGTAGCTAGTGGTATCAGTCACAAGTATACCTCCTCCCTTGTCTGCCTTCATTACACGCCTGGATTTATCATTGCCTAGCTCAAGCAATGCTTTTCTCTCTCTCTGTGTTAAGTTATAAAGTTTTTTCTTTGGAGGTTTTTTAAGCAGTTTCCTGATATCCATCTCACATTTCACTTCAAAAGCAGCTAGTGTTTGATGTAGTGGTGGACAATAGCTGCTAGGCCTTTTTATAGTTTCATCAATAGGCTTATTTTCAGTGTCATTACTTTTGCCATGAAAATGTACCCTTAAGTTGAGCTTCCTCACAAACATTTTAAGGTCTATCAGTACTTGAGCAGCCTCACTCCTGCAGCTTGGTACAAAAGTAAGTCCTTTGGACAACACACTTTTTTCCTCTTCAGTCAGTGCTTTAACAGAGTGGTTACAGATAAGTGGAGCACCTGTTATTGTGGTACCTGTTGTTGTTGTTATTGCACCTGTCATTGTGGCTGTTTCCTCTGTCTGAGCCTGGGACCTGGGTTGTAGTCGGGGTTCCAGTCGGGATTGCCCAGGTATTGTATTTCCCTCACCCCTGTCCACTGTTTGGTTCTCCTGTCTCCCTGGGAGTTTGTGGATAGAGTACGAGACCTCTGGAATTCCTCTTCCATGGCATGGCAAAAGAAACTTTCCAAATGGCTTGCACTAACAGAAGGATGGATTCCAGTGTTAATTCTGATTCAGTAGCTTTTTTGGAGCAAAAGGAAGCTACACAAACCTCAATCCTTCCATTTGCATTAAAGAAGGCGCTGCCAATAAGGGACAGGTCGAGCAGCAGGAATCAAAGAGGGAGAACGCGATTACAGCAGAGAGAACGAGTGACTCCTGCATATATGAAAACCAGGAGCAAGAACCAACAAAAAACTTGGTAATTAATATATCTAGCTTTTCTTTAACTGATGCACAAGCCTCGTTGTTAAATAGAGGCCTGAACTTTATTCCAGCACAGAAAACAGTATTAACTGATTTATTAAAAGAGCTGAAGTTATTTTCTCGTAACCTAACACTTAAAACCATGTTTAAAAGAAATGCATTTGATAATATGTTTAAACAACCTAGTGCCTTTGTACCCAAGATACATCCCACAGTTGAAACTTTCACTAATGTGTGTGAACATGAAATTAGAGAGATGCATGCTAAAAATCTTCCACCTAGATTTTATAACTTGAGTAAATCAGAAACTGAAGCACTGTCAGAACTAAAGGATTCTCACAGCATTGAAATTAGGCCCGCTGACAAGGGGGGCAGTGTAGTAGTAATGGATAAGTTTTTTTATTACAAGAAAATGATGGAACTTTTGAATGATACAGATACTTATGTTGAACTAAATGAGAGACAAGTACAAGGTATAATTGACAGGATATCTGTATATATTTTTTACTTATTGATTACTAATTATGTATCAGAGGAATTGTTTGACTACTTTCAGATAGAACATCCAACTATACCCATTATTTATGGTCTACCTAAAATTCACAAAGACATCACACAGCCCCCTATGAGACCTATTGTACCCAGTAAAGGATGGGCCACAGAAGCCATCTCAATTTATATTGAACAAAATTTACAAATAGTCCTAAAATCATGTGAGACTATACTAAGGGATACAAAGGCATTTCTGCGACTGTTATATAATAAGACCAGGAATATTAATAGAAATCATATGTTTGTGACAATGGATGTCACTTCACTGTTCACTGTGATACCGAATAAATGGGGTATTGAGAAAATACGTGATATTCTGACCTTGAAACAAGTTTTTCAAAGCATTAAGATTAATTTGATATGTGAGTTGCTTGATATTGTCCTAGAAAATAATGTCTTTATATTTAATAACAAGTTTTATCTACAGAAAGTTGGTGTAGCAATGGGCACGGCTTGTGCTAACAGCTACGCCAACTTAGCATTGGCTGCATGGGAAAAAGATCATGTATTAAGTGCTAGCAATAAATATGCTGGCAAAATTGTATGGTATATACGTTTTGTAGATGACGTCTTCCTGTTATGGGATGGTACTAGTGAAGAGTTGCAAGAGATGGTGGAGTACTTACATAGCACCACTGAATTTTTAAGATTCACTAGTCAACATTCCAGGGAATCTATTGAGTTCCTAGATGTTTTGGTTAAGAAGACAGCGTTAGACGAACTTACAACAGGGATGTATAGAAAATCTACATGGAGAAATAGTATCTTACATAAGACTAGTATGCATCCAACATTTGTACACAAAAATGTAGTGAAAGGACAATATGAGAATAAGCCGCTTACATAATACAGATGAAGGCTTTGTGAAGACAATGACTATATTAGAGAAAGACTTCTTAAACAGAGGTTATAGTAAGAAAGACATAAATGAAAGCTCTAAATATACCATTGAAAATAGGAATGGGAGATGTAAACCGCTCTTCTCAAATACTATAGAAGATGTTAAAAGCAAGGAAGGTCATGATTTTAAAGTTAGATTCCCTATAACTTATTCAAGTGACATCAGAAGGTTCTGTAATATTTTTGAGAAGAATTGGAATGTTTTATTGTCGGATCCTGACTTGAGATAATTGTTAGAAGATAGACCCAGCTTTTCTTGTAGAAATAAGAGGTCCTTAAAAAGGCAACTCTGTTATAAATCCAGAAACAATGAAAGAATGATCCTATCTGATAGGCAGGGGACTTTTCCTTGCAGAAATTGTACAGCATGTGACTATTTATATAATAAATCTACATATAAACATCCTACACTAGGATTTATAATCGATATAGATTTTTATGCTGACTGCAGAACACAAAATTTGGTTTATTTCAGCTTCTGCACTGTCTGTCATGCCTTTTATATAGGAAAAACCAATAGGTGTCTAAAGGAACTTATCCTTGAACACCTTAGAGATATAAGAAATAAAAAAGACACAAGTGCTTTAGCAAAACATGTGGAAGAAGAAGATAGGAAACATATTTTTAATTTCATGGTTTTAGAAATAATAAATAAAAGTAAGAGGGGAGGTGATATAAGGAATAAGGTAGAGGAAGCCGAACAAAGATGGATTTTACTACTTCAGGCAGATAGGTCTCCTGGATTGAACAATGCTGTTTCCTTGAAACCTTTTTTAAAATCCAGACCACTAAAACATTAAGTAATATGGATTATTACATAAAATGTGTCTGTTATATGTATATTTTATTTCATCTTATGCAGAATATAAGGCAAATTAATGTACTGATGTATGCAATTTTAATTAGTCTATGTCATAGTTCTATATGTGTTTTCATTGGTTGAACCATATTTTAAATACCAATGTTTTAACTGTTTTTATGAGTCTGAAGAAGCGATCAGCTGACTTAGATCACAAAAGCGCTTACTCTTGTTTAATAAAGTGGTGTGAAACTGCAAGTGAACCATTTCCTACCTTGACTACTACATCTCAGTTACAACTTTTGGTTTTATAAAGGGCATTACTGTGAAACTGCAAGTGATTTATTTCCTGACATGGATTATTCCATGTTTATCTTCAGCTGTGGTCTAACCATTGGTCTTTTCATTTTTTTTCGCTTGAGGTGTATACCAGGCGTTTATCCAGCTTTTGTTTTCTTTCACGTGTTTTTTTTTATAGCTAACATAGCCCTGGGCAAATGGGAGGAGGACTTTGTGTTAAACAACACAGACTACATGCAGCATATCACATGATATTTACGTTTTATTGATGATGTCTTTATTGTGTGGGAAGGTGACACCTTGCAGCTTGGAGATTTTATCACTTACCTCAATCAAACAACCCCCTTCCCGAAGTTTACCTCTTCCCATAGCTGTACTTCAACCACTTTCTTAGATATGCAGATTTCC
The DNA here is from genome assembly GCF_019279795.1 of Protopterus annectens. Lineage (NCBI taxonomy): Eukaryota > Metazoa > Chordata > Ceratodontiformes > Protopteridae > Protopterus > Protopterus annectens. Next base: position 169,693,976 of record NC_056734.1, read on the forward strand.
AAGGACACCAACAATAACAGAATCACCACTGATCTATTCAGAAAACCAACGAGGGTTAACTTATTACTCCACAGTAAAAGTCTACATCCTACAAAAACCAAGTATAATGTAGTGAAATCCCAAGGCTACAGATTAGCTTGAATTACCACAGAGATGGAACCATTTTTGAGAAACCTGAACAACTTAGAGAATGATTTTCTAGTGAGAGGCTATGAAAGTCAGATGTTAAAAAACATCCTGGAACCCATTATAGAACTGAAAAGGACTGAAGCGCCTTCACTCAACCTCCCCAGTAGAGAAATGTTAAGTAATCCCACAGAGAATAACAAATGCAAAAATAGCTGCATCCTGACATACACTTTGGATTATCACAGTATCAAAAATATTATTGAAGAAAACTGGGACATTGTCACAGGAAACCCTTTTCTGATGAACATCTTAGGTGAAGCCCCATCATTTGTTTATAGGAAGGCCAGGAATATTAGAAGTTTTGTTGAATTTAAACCTCGACCATGTGAGAAAAGCACTAAAAGATGTGAAACTAATTGTACATTTTGTATATTTATACAGCAAGGTGATAGTTTTTATTGCCCTTATTTAAAGAAGATCATTAAAATCAGTGCAGGGGGTGACTGTAACACTAAAAAAGTAATTTACAGGGCATAGTGCAATGAATGTGATGTATTCTATGTGGGCAAGACTGTAAATAAACTCAAGCGAAGGATTTCATGTCATCTGTCAGAAATCCGCTCTGGATGTAAAAATAATGCACTAGCCAAACACCTTTCTCTTCATTAAAGACACACAGGTTTTAAGTTCCAGATCCTGGATCGCACAGACATGGGTGATCTTGAAGGAGACATCCCGAATATTCTGGAGAAACATGAACTCATGTGGCAATTAAAGCTGAACTCTTTTAGAAAGCCTGGACTAAACTACTACTGTTCAATTAAAAGTGCACTGGAGCTTAGAAAATTGCCACATTGTTTACATGACTAACTGTATTTTATTTTATTTTTTTCTACAAATTGGTTTTAAATACCATTTTAAATCATTTGAAATTTAAGTGTATATTTTGTTTCCATCATCATACATATATATTTTTTTTATTTTTATTTATTTTCTGGTTCTCTTTTTTCCACTTTATTCAAAATGATGGTAATAACAATACTAACTAATTATATAGGTTTTTAGGGTTCTTGTGCACAGACCTGAAGAAGTCTAGAAGGACGAAAGCGATCTTTGTTAGCAATAGGTTATGAAAATAGAAACTGATTTTTACATGCAAAATGTATATGTATATATTTATATATAATTTTTGATTGCAAAATGAACTAAGGCTGATATATTTCCAGCCATGTAGTATATTGCCTTGTATAAAATCACAGACTTAATAATCTACTTAATAATTTGGTTAAATAAGATGTACCATTAAAGTACATTAGGGCTATATATTATTATGACAGCTACTAGGTAGGGCAGGACCAGCTCAAATGTCACACTGATGGGGGAAGGGATGTGAATTTAACATGTGTACCAATAACACTTTGGTTTACAGCACAATAAACCACTCCCATGCCTGATAAAAAGTATATATATATATTTAGAAAGCTTGTGAGGAAATTATTACTCTATTTTTGTTTTACTTGGATCGCTTGTCTGTGTACTTAAAGGATTTTCGACTGGAAACAGACTGCCTGCCTTGCTTGGATTACTTTCGAATACTTAGTAATGCTGCAGAATTATATATTTTATATATTTTCTAATACTACTTTTTGACGACGAGTTTACGTTTGCTACTTCTACTACTATTGTCTGATCTGATTAATATACAGTGATTAACTAGAAATATATGGACTGAAAGTCTTCCACACAGAGAAGTTTCTTACACTGTTTTGTTTTTAGACCCACTACACTTTAGTGGGTTGTTTTGAGACTTCGGGGATACCACGGAGATTACTTGTTTAATGTAAACAACTTCAAGACTACTTGCCCACCCTAAAATAGAAAGTTCATTCATCCTGAAACCACAAAAAGATACAAACAAAACATTTTTTATCCCAGCAACTAGCTATATACAGTAGAATGGAGGTTGGATGCAGATACTACAGCAGTAAGGAATTTTAACATTTACTGTTATGCCAAGTACAACTTGCTCAACTGTACTATATCCAACATTCTCACTGCTGAAGTTGCCTTTGGGTATTTGGGTTAATTATCATACCTTTTCTAATGCAGGAGGAGCCCCTTGAGAATGATTCTAGCAAAGCCCTCCCTTCACTTGGGAAAGGAATCCAGTACATAATGCTTTGCAAATGTATGTACAGAGAACCATGTAGTTGCCTCTAGAATGTTTCTGGAGTCAACTGTTTCTAATATGCCATCAAAGAAAACAAGGCTATATTAAAAAGTGCTTTAATCCTGCCTGGAAATGTTTTACCATGGTGGAAAACAAGAAAGGATATACTAGGAACAACCAACTGGAATTGTCTGAATTGACACAGGCTGCCCTTCTCCAGGCCAATAACAAGAATTCCACAGCTGCATTCCAAAAGGACTTGGTACTTACCAGAGATACAAAAGGATGACCGGAGTATACCAGACTACTCTCAGTCCTTCAAAATTTTGGGAAAAAAAAAACAAGACTGATGCTGAGATTCAAGGTACACTCAGATAGTAAGGGCATAGGTTGGGGATTTTTTTCTAGAGCTAACCATATAGAAATGAGAAAGCAAAAGGGTTAAACTGTGAATGGCTGCACCCAGATCTCTCTTGAAGATGTCAGAGCAATAAACCAGCTAGTCCTCCAGAATATGAACCAAAGTCAGACAGAACCAGATGGTTAAATGCAGACAGAATAACTTTCCCAGAAAAAAAGTAAAGATCCCAATGAGTTTATAAATAGACAAACCTCTTTGTAGAGCAGCTTGAGCAAAGTCTGAAATAAAGAGGAAGATCATGGGCAGACACGCTTAAATGGCTGACAAATACCCTCTGCCAAAGAAGTAAGCAGGTCACAGGATAGTAACTTGCACACATTTGACAACCCGTAGTATTAATCCTGGCCTGGGCTCTAGTTATAGGTGACACCAACTACAAAATCTTTTCTACTGGTTAACTTAACACTTCATAGTAGCAGGATTTCTTGCATCATTTAGTACTTGCTGCAAGTCCTCAAGAAAAACATGCCAAAAGTTATTAGAACTGAATCATCCAGGCAGTCATCTGAAGTTGAGACTGGGATGCATCAAACTCCCCCAATCTTGTATGTGTAGATCTAATTTCTTAGGAAGCTTGTGGTAATTTCCCCTGGCCAATTCCATAACAAGAGAGAAAGTGCAGTTATCCAAATTGTATTTGCCAATAACAGTAGGTGTACAAATTCTTCACTACTGCAGTAGTCTTTGGGCTATATGGGGTGTATCTTGCCTAGAATACAACCGGCCAGCTTCAAAAAGCTCTGGCTCACTCCCACACCTTCACTCCAGGAACAGATTGAAGCTCAGTGGAAGGAAATCGGCACTCAAGAGTGAAGCAAACTTAAGAACTTTCTTGTCTATAAGGAGAGGATGTGCGTACTCATCCTGAAACTCAAAAATATAGAATAGTAACAAAAAATATATACATCCCAACCAAAAACTATATACAGTGGTAGGGGGATGGTGGGTGGGTGTAGCTACTGTATCAGTGTGGAATTCAAACATCTACTGTTACTGGCAAAGGCAACTTACAAAACTGTACTACATTCATCATCACTGCTGATGTAGCCTTTAAGTTATATGGGCCAACTACCAAAGCCTATCCAACATGGGAGAAGGGAGAATATGAATCCAGGACTCCCTGGAGAATGGTCATTGCAAAGCCTGTCCTGGACTGGAAAAGGAATTCAGTCTGTAATGCTTTGTAAAAGTATGTAAAGAGGACCATGTAGCTGCCTCTAGAATGCTTCTAGTATCAACGCCTTTCCGGTATGCCAAAGAAACCTAGGTTCTAGTAGAATGTGCCTCTATACCGCCTGAAATAGATTTACCATGGTGCATATAACAAAAGGCAATAGCCAAGAACAACCACCTAGAAACAGTTTTTTTTTGCCACGGATTGTCATCTTTTTGTCCCATCATAAGAAATAAACACCTGATCCTCTTTTTTAAAGGACTTAGTGCTGTCAAGATAATACCCAAGCTGCCTATACATGTCCACAGCATGTAGAATCCTCTCTCTCTCTCTCTCTGGTTCTGAGTCTGGGCAGAAGATGTGGAGATTGACAGCTTAAGCAAACGTAAACTTTGAAACCACTCTGGGCATAAATGAGGGATTTCGTCTTAACACCCAATCTCTATGTAAGATCAGTAAGGGCACGCCCAACATGAGAGCTTGCAACTAGGATACTCTTCTTGGAAATGTCATAGTAATGAGTACAATTTTCCATTTAATGAAACTTACATTTACCTAATGCGCAAGTTCAGAGACGTAGTTAAATCTTCCAGTACAAAGTTAAGATCCCTTCAAAAAGTGATCCGTTTTACAAGGAGGTCTCATGTGTAAACCTCACTTAAGAAATTGTTTTACTAAAAACACAGAAGAGGAGGACCAATGGGCAGACATGCTGAAATAGCTGCAGATGTACCTTGATAAAGGAATGAGAGTGGCAAGAGGATATTCACTCACACAAATACTTCAGCACCAAAGGTACACAATCCCTGACTAGGTACCAACTAGATTTTTTTCCACTTGCCAAAATAATATTTTCTAGTAGCAGATCTGCTGCTACCTTTAGTACCAGCTGCACTTCCTCATGAAAGAGATAACTAAAACGTTTAGAAATTGAATAGTCAGGCAGCTAGTTGAAGTTGTTTGACATTTGGGTGCATCAAACTTTCCTTCTGTGAGCAGATGAAGTCTGTAGGAAGCTTGCAGTAAACTGCCCTTGACAAATTTCATAAGAAGGGAGAACCAAATCTGCCTGGGTCAAAAAGGAGTCGACACTAATTTTTGCAGAGTCCTTCTGAATCTTCAGAATTACCCTGGGTTATCAGTGGAAAGGCATAAAAGCGCATTCTAGAACTTGGGAATAAGAATGCGTCCCGTCTTCCAGGCTTGCTTGCAAGGAGCTCTGGAGCAGAATTTGTTCAGGTTTCCCATTTTGAAATGGATCTGTCTGATGTGTTCCCCACAACTTGATCAATTCTGTAAGGACCCCCCATTCAATTTAAATTCAAGAAGCCTGTCCTGGTCTTTCTCAGCTTGTTTGCCACTGTATTTTGCTCTGACAGAATGCAAAATGCTTGCATGTTTAAACAATGATAAAGAGTTACCTCTCAAGCAATCACAGTACAACTATCTGGTGTGCTCTGTTTATGTACTGCACAACTACGGTGTTGATTGCAACTGGTAGGCAGTCTGACTTGGGAGTCCGCTACTTTTACACTGTGTCTTCTGTGAGCCAATTTGCAACCCACCTAACGATATAGGGGTTGATGCCTAGTTTGGTGAGATCAATAATTCCTGAGTGAGGAATGGTATCAAAGGCCTTGGCCAGATTGAGGTATGCTGCATGAACTTGTCTTACCTTCATCCACCGCTCTGGTGACTGACTCAAAGAAGTCAACCAGGTTGAGCAGGCATGATCTACCTTTCATAAAACCAAACTGCATAGGATCTAGAGTTTGGAGAGTCCCTATATCCTTGTTAATTAGGTCCATGTTGACACGCTCCATAGCCTTTCATATCAGAATCATCAGGCTAATGGGGCGATAATTTCCAAAGTCTCTAAGTCACTCCTCCTTTATGAAGAGGGATGAATGTAGCAGCGTGCCATTTGGTAGGGACAAAGCCTGAGGTGAGGCTGAGTGAACAGAGCACACAGATGTGGTGCCAGTTCACTTTGTAATTCTTGTAGAACACAGCCAGGGATATTGTCAGGCCCCATGGAAGCTGTATTCTTGGCCTTTAACAATGCAGCTTTAACCTGTGCTGCAGTAATGCTGGGTGCCTGGCATTCCTCTGGTATTATGATTGGTCCTTTTGGGGGGGGGGGTAAAGTTGGCACTGAATCTGTTGGCCAGTATGTTGGCAATATCTGTTGGCTCAGTATAGTAGGTACCATTGCGCAGAGTAACTCAGAGCAAATCTGGCTATTGCCATGGAGATTCTTGATATAACTAAAGAAGGCTTTGTGGTTGTTTTTAGTGTCGGATGCAATTCTGCCTTCACAGCTGGATTTGGAGGTTTTGATGAGGGATCTCAACTTTTTCTTGAGGCTAATAAGGGAATTTTTCCAGTCTTGGGACCTCACCTTTTTTCTGCGACAGTTTCTTCCTTCTGTTGTAGAGTTTATTAATGGCAGGAGACCACCAGACTGGCTTCCTTTTTTTGGAGGAGAGCATCTTGATTCTGTTGGGTATGGCTAGGCCAGGACCAGGCGGCTATACTGCAGAATTTTATAAGACCTTTAGCCAAACAATTCTCAAAAATATTACTACATCTGTTTAACGACATAAAAGATAATGGTATCGCAGACTTGCACCTTAATAACTCAAACTTTTATCCTTACAGAAAATGTTGATCCTAAAAACCCTTGGAGTTATAGATCTCGCTCTCTCTCTGATTAATCTGGATACTAAAATATTTGCTTTGTTAATGGCTAATAGGCTAAAATCTATAATTCCAAATATTTTGTTACCCAATCAATCAGGCTTTATACAGAATAGACAAACCTGGGACAATACACTAACATTAAAGACAAAATAATAATACTTTCCAATCAAAGTAATAACTCAGTATTTACGCTTGCAGTTGATGCCTCCAAGGCCTTTGACAAACTCAACTTAGACTTCCTTAACTCAGTTATGCTACACTATGGATTCCCTCAAGGTGTCATTAAAATAATTAACACTCTTTACACTAATGCTCATACAACATTACATATTAATAAGACCATCTCATCTCAAACCCAAATTAGACATGAACAAGGCAAGGATGACCACTATCTCCTTATCTATTTAACCTAGATATACAGCTTTTATTTCTTCTTATTACACAAAAAAACCTTTCATCACATACTCGAGTTGGACAATACTAGGATCACATTAACAGCCTTTACAGATGTTTTAAATCTATATTTTACACTACCTAATACTGAGTTAATTAAAATACTAGACTCTACTGACATATTTTCAAAATTCTCCTGCTACAAATTAAACCTAGCCAAATCCTCAATCTTTCTTATAAATCCATCATAGAAATTAGTTAATTATTTCTGAACGCCTGAAATCAAACTAAATAATTCACTAAAATACTTCAGTATATCTTTTCAACATGATCCTGTCAACAAAATTATGGGCAAATATTGAAGATATTAGATAGAACAAACTGAAGCTTCCTTTTCTATCAAAAGGGGGCCATTATTAAAATGAGCATATGGCCAAGACCGATATATCAATTTAATGCTTTCAAAACAATTCATAATAAATTCTTTATAATGCCAATCAATCTTAGCTAAATTTAAATAGTTTCTCAAATTTATTAGAATCAGTTACCAAAAAGAGAGTCATATCCTGAAAAGAATGGAGGATTAAGTCTCCCTGATACTATTAAAGTACAGTTGTGTACACTTACCATAAATGTAGATGCTCCAGTGTATTCACTATTGCAGTAATTACATTTGGGTAATCTGCTTGCAGGTTGCCCTTAGTCAGCCTGATTAACAAAGTCTTGGGTCCTGCGTCAGTTGCTGTCCCTTCTTCCATGACGTCAGGTCGTCAGGGGTATAAAACATGCAGCCGACGCCATTACATCAGTTTTTCTTGCCCCAGATGTCAGGTGCCCCCCCCCCCAATTATTTATTTATTTACATTTGTTGACCGGGAGAGTCCGACTGGACACAGGTCTGTTTTCAGCGGAGGCCTGTGGAGAAAAGCTCCACATTAAGTATTATTTGCATTATACAGTTAAAAAACATAGCATTTAAATATAGACATTAGTCCAGTTAAGGACGCAAGACAAGAAGAAAACAGATGTAAAACAGCTGTAGAACATAGTACAATTTTAAAATATGGTGACATATACTAAATATGGTTAAAATGTAGTTGAGATTAATCAGTGAACAATTGATACAATCTGTTTTTGAGGTACATAACAGTCATTAGCAGTTGTTGCTACAAGAAGTTAGTATTATGTGGTAGGTAGCTGGGAACATGAGTAGCCAAGCTTGCTAAAAGTAGGTTGTTGATAGGGGGCTGAGAGAGGTAGTGGGTGGGGGGAGTGGATGGTATTAGAGGGGGGGGGGGTTGCAAGTACATATCTGGCAAGTTTTGAAGTGTGATTTTAGTAAGGCTTTAAAGTGGGTGTAGGAAGTTGCAGAGGTAATTGAGGATGGGAGGGAGTTCCAGAGTTTGGCTATAGTGCAGGAGAATAATGCTTCCCCAGCAGAGTTAATGGCTCTTGTGACCTGTAGGAGGTTTTTGTGGATGGATCTCAGTGGTCTCGTGGTTATGTAGGGTTGGAGTAGATTCTGGAGGGATGGGACTTTTAGTGGTTGGTTTATTAGTTTGTGGGCGAGTGTGAGTTGGTACCATTGAAGGAGGTGGGGGAGCTCTAGCCAGCCCAGTTCTGCTAGTGAGAGACAGTGGTGAGTACAGTAGGAAGCCCCTGTGGCGAATTTGGCGATTTTGTTGTAGCAGGTTTCGAGCTTATTTAGATCGCATTGTCTAAGGTTAGTAAATATTGGAGAGGCGTACAGTAGGGTAGAGATAAGATGAGAATTTGCTACCGAAATTTTAGCTGCTTTGGTAAGTAGTTGCTGATTTCTATATAATGCTCCTAGTTTTTTGTGCACTTTTTTAATGGTCATGGAAATATGAATGTCAAAGTTCAGTTTATTGTCTATTTCTACTCCTAGTAATTTGGTGTGTTCTGTAGGATGGATGGTGGTGGTGTCTTTTGCTGTGATGTTAAAGTGAGAGCTGTCTAGGGTAAGTTTGGTGGGTTGGAAGATTAATAATTTTGTTTTGTTTGGGTTGAGTATTAGTTGGGCATCGGATAACCAAGTTTCAATAGAAGAAAATGCTTACTGTGTGACTTTTTGCAGTTCTGGTAGGGAGTGGGCTGTGCAGATGATGGTTGAGTCTTCTGCGTATTGTATGAGTGTGCCATGTATTGTGGCTGAGGCTAGATTATTGGTGAAAATAGAGAAGAGTAGGGGTCCCATGATGGACCCTTGGGGATCTCCTATGGAGACTGGTAGTTGGGGGGATAGGCTGCCCTGCCAAACAACTGCTTGTTGGCGGTCAGATAGGTAACTCTGAAACCAGCTGATGACTGGTTGAGAGAAGGATAGGTTATTGAGAAGAGAGATGAGTTGTTTGTGTGGGACCATGTCGAAAGCTTTAGAGAGGTCTAGGAAGGTAGCTGAGGAGAGATTACCTGCATTTTTATTTTGTAGGATAGTGTTAGAGAAAGAGAGTAAGGCGTTGGTGGTGCTATGGTTAGGCTGGAAACCGTGTTGTGTGTTGGAGAGGAGGCTGTTAGCAAGGAGGTGATCCGAGACTTCAGAATGAATGCATATCTCTAGTATTTTGGAGAGTGGTGAGAGAATAGCTATTCTAATTGGTTAGATCTGTGGAGGGGCCTCCTTTTTGTAGGGGAATTATGTGTGAGACTTTCCATAGTGTAGAAACATAACTTTCTGACAGAGATCTGTTAAGAGTGATACGGGGTAGGCTACAGCGTCAGCTGCAAGTTGAATGTATTCACCTGGGAGGTTGTCTGCTGCTAATCTGGTGGTTTTAAGTTTAGTTAGTAGTTTTATTTTGGAGGTAGGAACAGGAGAAAAAGAGAAGCTAGTTGGGAGATTATTCATTCTAGTTGATGGTGTGGGTTTTGGACCTCGGCGGCCTGTCTCTATCTTTACCTCTGCATTTTTTCGGAATCCTGGCAGTCGGATGGCTAACCGATGACATTTCTGGATAATTAAACAGAGAACCGAAATATTTAGAGGCAAAAATATACCGACGGCAGACAGTGCGCTGATTAAATAAAGCACAAACCCGACAGCAAGGTACGCCGTGGTCAGGGCCTAGGCAAGGAATACAGTACGAATGAAAATCTTTAGGAGGTATTTGCTTTCCACAAGTAATGGAATTATTAACGTTTACTGACATCGGTAAGGAGCAAGAAAAAGTTTCCCCAATGGGGTACTTAGCTTTAGATGAAGATTTCGGATCTGAAACTCGAAAAAGAAAATTTCAGGAGTCGGCCGACCAGCACTTGCGAACTGCTTCTGCTTCGGGCACTGCACGACAAGAAAGACTGATGCAATGGCGTTGGCCGCATGTTTTATACCCCTGACGTCATGGAAGAAGGGACAGCAACTGACGCAGGAACCAAGACTTTGTTAATCAGGCTGACTGAGGGCAACCTGCAAGCAGATGACTGCAACAGTGAAACACGAAGAACATCTTTAGTAGAATAATAGCAATATCAGATTATAATCCAAACAGGAATAAGTGGAATCTAACTTTGATCAAAATTTGGTACAATTATGTTAAAATTTCATTTAATCCCAAAGCACTACTTTTACAGTAATGACAATCTTAAACATCACAATACACGAATCCATAAGAAGTAAGAAAATCAACTTACAAAAAATATTGGAATCATTAATTTTAGCTAGTGCATTCAAGACCTTACAATCAATCCATCTTAATCCAAAGTTTAAGGTAAATGACACAATGATAAACTTATATAGTTTCCCCCTTCTTAAGGAGAAATGCATACTGGACATGTATGCTTACAGAAAATCAATCAATTACTGACAAATTAACTAAAACTTCCCAAAAGCTATACTATTATATTGAGACAAGTGAGAGAACTGTATGCAAAACTCTTAGAAGACCCCAAAGTAGATAACAATATAAATACTTGTAAAACTTTATGGAATTTACTGTCAATGAAAAAGAAATGGTATCAAATAAGTTAATTTTGCCTCTTAGATATCAAAATGAAGTTCTGTAGTCTAACTACTGGACTAAATTATATCCAACAATCACAATAAAAAAATTCACTCTATTCATACAACTTCAAAACTAATCCCTTTAAAAAAATGTATACATAATTGATTATAAACAATGCATACTTAAACTTGTTTAATAATGCTGGAGTTAACTCCACAACTTCTCCGAACTCGCCTTATTGCAACCCTCAAAACGTGGACTTACACATTGTTTGGAGCTGTAAATGTTCCTACAAACTATGATATGCCTTAAAAGTCAGGATGAAGATGGATTACCAAAAATCTACATTATCCTGGGAATTCGCAATTTTACATGTCCCTTCACCAGGTTTAATTAAATTAAAACTATGTATATTAATAATCCTAATCTCTCTAAATTATGTATTACTCAAAACTGGATTGACAGATCTCAGATTTCATGGAATGGTTTCAAACAAATGGCAATCAAATATTTAACAGCTCACAAATTGATAACATACAGTCAGAATAAACGTTCCCAGTTTACTGAATATTGGAGCATACTTCTCGACCACATACTGCAATAATATGAATAGTTTACAAATTAACAACTCAGAAAACAGGCAAGATTACAGTTGACATCTTTCCTTTCTTTTAAGGCACCAAATTTTCTCTATATATATATAATATTACCTTGTTCAACTTCAACTTATGAAGATAAAGTTAGGCAATTAGCACCATTTGTACATAGTTCTTACATTAGTATTGTATTTGAATATGTTGATCATCTTTTACTATTTGTATTTATCTTGTTTGTATTGTTGACAATTGTCTATGATAATTATGTGAAGTTTAAACGACGACTCAAGATACTGGAAAAAAATACATAAAGGAGGTTTCTCCTCACAATAGGAGACAGATGCCAAAACATTCCTCATTACTTTCACAATTAGCCATGATAAATTTCAACATACAAGTCCAATAATTTATTTAGTTTTTTAAAGTGATAGAAGCATACACATTTCCCCAAACTTGCCAAAAGTTTTCCTATACTTGTCAGAAGGAGAATAATTAGAATAATTAGAATTAAATTCTTTAGCAGGAGATGGGTTAAGTCTGGGATTGATATATAGAAACTTGAAAGACTGAGGAGCTTTACATAACCGATCAACTTTTTTTTAGGGGCAGCAGGCTGACTGCTACTGAAACTGCAGGCTGTGACACGTGTCCAAGGTAGTAAGAAAATCCTTCTCTGTTGCTCAAGTTATAAAGGCATGACATCTAGGTTCAAAGAGGTCATCATAGCACTGTGCTCTGCCCTCATCAGACCCATCATGGAATATAATGACCCATTTAGCATGTACCTGACCAGACACATTCAGTAAACTAGATCATCAACAAAGGTTCCTCACAAAAAGAATACAGGGAGTAAATGCAATGTCCTATGATAACTACCTCAAACCCTTGCGTCTTTACTCAATATCATACAGACTTCTGAGAGGTGATCTTTTCCTGGCATAAAAGGCATCTAAGACCTTGTTTTGATGAACCTTTTGCACATCTACAAAACAAACAGCATCATGACTACTATAATAAAAAAGACACATTTTGCTTGTGATGAACAGGACAAGTTGGAGACAGATATGCTTCTCAGAAAACTCCCATTCTCTGGAAGAGGCTCCACATCCATTTAAAGTAAAGTTCCCTCCATCCTTATTTAAGCACAACTTGGACCAGTGGATGGTTAACTGGAAATTCACCCCGGTCTAGCACCTGTGTCTGCGATGGACAGTAGCAGTTAGTAAATCACCCCCTATATAAATCAAATTTGTGGGTCGCATTTGGCTTGCACAGTTAGGCTTATAAGGGCTCTAGTGGTTGTTAGCCTAGTATACCCCTATGAAAAACATCCTAAAAAAATCAGACATAACTGGAGGAACAGGTTAAGGTTCTGGAAATTCTAATTATAAAACATTTTCTGAGAGACTGAAAAATCTCAATTTTCCCATTAAAAATACTGACTCATTCTGGAAAGTCTCAGAAAAAGATAATCCCTTACAGGGAGACTTGGATACACCTCTCCTCAGAATCTGAACAAGAAACCCAAGGGGAAAAAAAACTCATCTGTCCCCTCACATTCCTCCCTGAAACTCCCAGCAACAACTTCCCTGGGGATGGGCACAATATTCTGGGCAAGCAAGGGTACTTTCCCTGACCCATCTCACAAAACCAAAGAGAGTGGTTTTCCCTTATCCACTAAGGGGACACCAATGGCTGCAGAGAACGTGTCTAACCCCCAGTATATGGTGGCTCTAGAACTATACCACAGGGAGATGAACAAAAAGATAAGTGGCTTGAGTAGCCAGCTTTGGCCACAGCACAGACACCAACTTGTGGCAGAGGAAATACCAGTCAGCTCTGGTGTCAAAGGCTGCTTAACAATCTTGTTTTTTTGTGGCTGGAAGTAGGCCTGACAGAGGAACCAGTAGGTTAGTCTTTGGTTAAGCAGAAAATGGTGCTCGATTCCTGGAGAAATTATGCTAGACATAGCTGGTAAAACAGGAAAGTTGGGAAAAATATATATATATATATATATATATATATATATATATATATATATATCTGGTTACTTACTCAGCATAACATTACATTTGTGTTGCCCATTTTCATTCTTCAAACTACTGGGTCTTGTATCCAGCTCAGATGCAACTCATCTGCTTCTCCCAGATCCTTGGATCCAAACTCAACTTCCTCCCTTTACCCACAATGCCCTGCCTCTGCCTCTGCCTAATATAACCCAGATCGAGTTTGCTGATCATAGAAGACAATGAATAATACCTTAAGAGAACTCAAAAAGGTATAGAAGAAAAACAGCTGCAGCTCAAACAAGGAACAACAGTTCCCAAAGTGATACCCTTAGGCCTCTCCAGGAGCAAAGGGAAGGGGGTTAGGAGGAAAAATGAAAATGGAGAAACATTATGCTGAGTACATAACTTTATCTGATGTTGTCGTTTTCATTCATTCCTCAACTGATGGGATATAGCATCCCTTGCTAGATGAAGCTTGGGTGGTCCTCATAGAAGGAGATTCTGAATAACTGTAGAGCCAAAGGCAGCTCTCTTTCTAGAAATCAACTCTAATTTGTAATAAGCAATAAAAATATGAGCACTGGATCAAGTGGCAGCTGCACAAATGTCATCTATGGAAGCCCTTGACCAAAAGATTGAGGAGACCGCCATAAACCACGCAGAATGAGTTCTAGGAGGCATAGGCAAGGATAATCCTCTCATAATATAGACAAAGGAGATGCAATCGATTAAGTATTTGGCCAGTGTAACTTTGGAAACTGATTTGCCCAATTTGTTAGGCGAGAAGGATACAAACAACTGGTCAGTCTTCTAGAAATCTTGGTTCTATGGAGATAAAAACAAAGTAGTCTATCCACATCCAAAAGATGGAGCTCTCCTTTATTTGAGAAATTTGGAAAGAAAACTGAGAAGTCAATGACCTGGTTGATGTTCGACTCAGAAGCTACCTTAGGCAAAATAGACCGATTACAGTCTGCAAAGAGACCCTGTCTTTGTGAAAAATCAGGTAAAGGTTAAAAAAAAAAAAAAAAAAAAAAAAGCTTACAGTTCAGATACTCGTTTAGCTGAGGTGATAGAAAACCATTTTTGTAGTTGCTAAGACAAAAACTTTAGATATGACCTGGCTATGGGTTCAAAGGAAGTTTGAGGCAGAGCTTGAAGCATAATAGTTAAATCCCAAGGAGTATAATCCTTTAGTGGAGGTCTAAGTAAAAAAGTTCCTTTCAGAAAAACTTTACATAATGAGACACAGCTAAGGTAGAATTATTTTTATCTAGGTGAAAATTTGAAATGGCAGCCAACTAAACCTTAACAGTAAAAAGCTAGCCCCTTCATTGAAAATTGAAACTAAAAAATCAAGTACATCTGGTACAGGGACAAAGAGGAGGTCTAGATCCCCAAGGGCCTACAACAAAAATCTCTTCCATTTACTTTTGCAAATCTTTTTAGCAAAAGCATTTTGAGAAGAGAACAAAATATAATGGACTATGGAGGACAGCCTAGACTGTCTAGCAATTATAGGAACTGGAGAAATCATGCAGTCTGTTTTGAGGCCTGTTATATCCAGGTAGGTCATACTGGTCAGGTGAGACAGGAGGTCTGGATTAGGATCCAGTATCCAGGGTGGATGCAGGTGAGGCCAGAGGAAGGGGAACCAAATCTGATGAGGCCAAAAGGGTGCAATGAGGACAACTGTGCTCTTCAACAGTACGTTTTCTGTAGAACTTTGGGAACGAGAGACAATGCAAGTACGCATAGACAAGACCAGAGGACCAATCATAGACCAGAGCATCCATCGGGGACTCCACCAATGGAGGGATCAGGGCAAAGAACCTGCTGCACTGGCTGTTTAGGGAAGAAGCAAATAGGTCACAGCATGGCCGGCCAGGCCCCATCGATGGAAAATTCTCTGTCACTTTGAAATTAAGAGACCACTCATAAGGCACAAGAATGGACCTGCTTAGCTTGTCCACAATCAATCACACTGGCATTCCCCAGTATATATGTTGCCATTAGAAAGCATCCAGAAGAGATCGCTTATTGCCACACTCTCAATGCTCCTCAACATAGTGGATAAGATTTGGTTTCACCCTGCTTGGTGATGTAACAGACTGCTATTCAGACAGACAACCATGTCAGTAAGCGTCCCGGATGGGACAGTATCTTGAAAGGCTTGCAATATCAAGAAGAATGCCCTCATTTACAGGACATTTCTGGAAAACCACACATCTTGGACTGTCCTTCCCAAGTACTGCCCCCTCCCATCACATTTGGGAGGCATCTGTGGTCACCATGGTCATGAGCAGGGGAAGAAGAAATGGGTGGCCTTCATAAATTTTGTTTGAGTGAAGATGCGAAAGAAGATATCTTTTGCAAGCTTAAGAGGTCTTGACTGGGGCGGTTAAAGGCTGCTGAAGAATGGACCACTATACTGACGAAGCTCATTACAGAACTCGCATGTGAAACCTGGCTAAAGGGACTAGGGTGATACAAAAGCCTTCGGATCCAAGGCAGCAGCACCCAAGATTAGTCATGCTGGAAGAGAAGAATGCAGGATTACTTTGACCTGGGATCTGAGCATCTACATTAAAGCTGCACGAAGAGAGGCTATCGGACTGCCTCTGTCCAGGAAAGCACCTACAAACTCAAGGCACTGTATAGGTGTGAGTTGTGATTTGCTGTAATTGACTGTGATGATAAAGACACAACTGTAACAAGTAGTCTCTTGTCTGTAGTAGTAGATGCGTGGTTGGGGCAGTTAGGAGCCAGTTGTCTAGGTATGGAAACGCTCCGAATCCCAGCAGTCTCAAGAGGGCTACTACCAGCACCATGCATGTGAACACCCTGGGGGCTGTGATGAAACCAAAGGGCAAAGTTCTGAACTGGTAATGACTGGCTCCCAGCCAGAAGCAACTACATCTTCTGCAGCGCCTGTTCACTTTGATACGACAGAACGCAGCCTGAAGATCAAGGACATCCAATTATTGCCCTTTTGTAGTAGGGTCAAAATGGACTGAATCACGCCCATCAGAACCTTGAATGCTGCATGAACAGGTTTAGTTTGCCGAAATCCACAATGGGTCTCAAGTCCCCATCATCTCTGGCAATAAGAGAAATCTAGAGTAGGTCCTGGATCCTCTCTGGTCTGGGGGGACTTTCTGGATGACCCTTTTCTCTAGCAGCTTTTTAGGAATTCTTGTAAGGGCACTTTGGAAATATGGTATGATATAACTCAGGATACAATTCTCTGCACCCAGGAATCTTTTATGGATAGTCAGGCTCTTCAGTGCAGAGATAAATGATCCCCCGACTGCCTCCAGAGGGCAACAGTCAGGCAGCCGCTCAGGAACACAGATAGGGCTTCTCAGACAAGGAATCCCAGAAACCCTGGTTCTTTAGGCCACCTCTACCGTGGCAGCGTCATATTCCACTGGAGTTACCCCATCTGTCCGAGGAGAACTATCTTGTCAGTCTTGGAAATGACCCTGGGATTTATGGAACCACATCTTTCTACCTTCCCGCAGAGTCTGGGAAAGAGAGTCTTTACAGGGTAGAAAAACATATCGCTATGGCACAGGTCATCTTTCCTTCTTGCTCCCATCTGGAAAGCATTTACTTTAGGGCCAAATAAGGAAGAGCCACCAAAAAAAGCACTGACGAACGAGGACTTACAAGGCTCTGCAAAGTCACAAATGCATCCAGGTATGTCTCCTGATGGCTATGCCTGAACCTGCTGCCCATGAGATACCTTCCTTTGCATAGGAAATTGGCCTAATGGACACATTAGATTGATTGAAGGGTGGTCAACTGTGAGGAAATTATGAGATTTGAAGACTTGTTTAGTCAAATCTATTTGCAATCTTAATGAATCTGTCCAAGGCCCTGGACGCCTTGTTAGGGGGGGGAAGGACAGGAGAGCTCTGCTTTGCAAGCTCTTTTCTAATGGCAGCCACCACAATCCACAATTATGGAATCAACTGGGACCCCATTGCTCCACTGTGTCCTGTCTTTGGCAGGGGCTAAAAGTTTGCTTGGACACTTTGGTATGGGCTCCACAGTATCCGGTGTTCTGCAACCAGCAAGAAACAAGACCTTTAAGTTCATCAACTGGGGCGGGGTAGTCACTCAAGACGTAGCCATGCCAGACCTGACAGCCTCCAAAGAGACAGACTGCTCTTGAGAAGGGGTATCAGAAGACAACCGCCATTTTAAGAGCTTTAATGCATCTTCAAAGGAGACCTCTTCATGTGGAGATCTGGGGGACCCTTCCCCTTCATTGAATTCAGTGTCCTCAGTGACAGAATGCAGAGGGGAATCTAAATGTCTCCTTTTACATGTTCTCTTTTGAAAGACCTCATCAGTGGGATGGTCTGGTGAGTTATCAGAAGAGGTGAAGTCCTAAGGGATTGACTGGAGACAAATAGGCTGGGTGCCTCAGTGGAACGGAAGATTGAGGCTCAGAGCAAAGAACCAAAGCAGGTAAAGTTGTTTGACCTTGGGGGGGGGGGGGGATGACCTTTTCTCTAGGCAAAGAGAAAGCTCTCTCCATGATCTCGAAAGGCAGTGTGTGCTTGTGGGACACTGAAGCAAACGGTAACGGAGCACATATAGCTGAAACCACTGGTCCCTGCAACCCAGTAAGCACTCCACTCAAGGATGGAGTCAGACTCAAGCTGTCCAGTGCCAAGGTTCCTAGGGGCAGGGAGGGCTCCGATAACTTTGGAGTCAACTCTGGACCCCCAGATCTGGCGCACGTGCTTTGGCTCTAAGAGTTCTCCAGCTCTGAAAGGCTCGGAGACAGATGACTCAGGGATGTAAACGGAATTGAAGAATAAACTGTCTTCGGATCTAAAGAGGGTACCCCTAGGGCTCTTGGATCCAAGGGCTTTGAAACAGCAGATTGGACTTAAGAAGTAAAAACCAAAAGTAGTCACAGGTAGGTTCACGGATCTGATGGGAAACTGAGATGGAGTACCCACATCTGGATTTGAGCTCTAAGGAATTTCTTCATCATCCTATCCATTGCGGACAAAATCCTGCAAGATCAAAGGGAAGGGGTCATGGATAAAGGTCTAGAATGTTTATGCAAAGAAATCTCTAACAAAGGTGAAGGGAGCAGAGACATTATCGGATCCAGTAAGGTAAGAGGTGACCAGATCAGAGGTGAATTTGATTTTTCAGCAGAGGGATCCAAACAGTTTCAATACAGAAAAAAATAGTTTTAAGCAACTTTTTAAACACAAAAGTAAAAAGTGTACTTCCATTTAAAAGTACTTCAAAGTCACAAGACAGTCAATAAAACCACTTCTTTTGCTAGCTTAAAAGTACTTCTACTTCAGAAAAAGTTTTCTGTGAGAAAAAAGTCAAGTGGAAGGTCCTTCCCCAAAGGAAACTTCTATCCAGCAATGAGTAGCATTGGAGAGCCACTGACCCTCAAAAGTCCAAAAAGGAGCACTCTTCTCAATGCTAGGAAAGTTCTGAAGGGCTTGGTGCCTACACCTGACTGTTAAATCAAATCACCTTGAGTTGACCAATGGTTTGGAGGCATGGAAATTGCCCTAAGGCTTTGGAAGCTTATCTGGCTGTTATGTCCCATGCAGGATACATTACATATAGCTTAAGCTACTGCAGCAGCAATCATAATAATGAAAATCAAACATCTGTTAGTTTAAGTAACCTCGTAAAGTCTATCTGCCTTTTTGAAACTGAACACTGATAATCCAGATTATTAGAGACAGCATAAAACATTTTCCAAGGTTGGGAATATATGAGGGATGGAAACAGAATGATTTATACCCACCAGCAACAGAAAATCATCTTCTCAGTTCAAGGGGAACCTCCAAACTGTCCCCACAAAACACTTTATTCACCCTGGATACAATCTAAGAAAATTCTTCCAAAGGGGGGTGGTGTGGACCAAGTTTCTTCAGAATCAGAGATTTGATTTGGGCTTGGGAATCGGCTGGAGAAGCCTTTGCTCTGTCCATGCCAAAATCCACTGAAATTTTCTTACGGACATTGCCTTGGGTAAGTATTTCTGAGCACTAGTACTAAAAGACTGTAATAAATGCCTGGCCATAAGAAAATCATCTTTTCTAACAGACACCATTGTCTTCAGATGAACAATTTTAACCACTTGTTTTTTTCTTTGCAGGTAACCCCTTAGCCAACAGCAGACTTCAGCAAAAGCACTTGTGCCCCATCTACAGGTCTCTTTTCCCAGCCCTTCTGAGAAGAAACTCCTTGACCCACAGAAGATGGTTCAGCCATGCAAGAAATGGACAATGGAACAGCCAGAGGGGACATGGCTAACCCCCCAGTCCATGATGGCAGGAGGAACTACACCAGAGGACCCCAGAGTAACCAGTCAGCAAACCCAGCTCTAGAAGTTAAGTCCAACTTGTACTGCTTGGTAATGTATGCACAGAAGTCCAAGGTAGCCGTCTCAAGAATAGAGTTTGTATTGAAACCCTTGAAAAAAGTACCAGAAGAAGCCACAGCTCTAGTAGAATGAGCCTTAACAGAAGACGGAAGGCACTTACCATGAAAGAAATAACAAAAAGAAATAAGCTTTAGAAATCCAGGAAGAAATGGTATGCTTGGACACAGTCAATCCTAAGGATATAGGATGGAAGGAAACAGTCAATCAGATTTAAAAGTCTTAGTCTTCTCCAAATAAAATCAAAGTCGCCTATGCTTATCCAATGTGTGCAGTACCTTCTCACTGGCAGATTGTGGAGAAGGGAAAAGGAGGGTGAATGAACAGATTGAAGGGACAACTCATTTAACCACCTTGGGCATAACAGAAAGATTATTATGAAGGGACACTGTCCTTATGAAGCACCAAAAAAAGGACAAGAAATGAGAGCTTGAAACTCAAGACGCCCATCTGGCAGAAGTAAGAGCCAACAAAAGCACAGTCTTCCAAGAGCAATATTGCAAGGAAGCTAAAGCAGCCTGGGTCAATTTCTCCAAAACAAAATTAAGATCCCAGGGAGGAGGAACAGGCTTCCCAGGAGGCCTAACATGAAGGATGCCTTTAAGAAATTGTTTAGCTTCAAAACTAGAAGCTAAAGGAGAAGATAAAGGCAG
Source organism: Protopterus annectens (assembly GCF_019279795.1). Lineage (NCBI taxonomy): Eukaryota > Metazoa > Chordata > Ceratodontiformes > Protopteridae > Protopterus > Protopterus annectens. Next base: position 169,714,625 of record NC_056734.1, read on the forward strand.
ACAAGAAGAATAAGCCAACCCGGCATTGAGCAGTTCACACAGACAAAAAAGAACCAAAGGAACATCCACAGAAAGTGTATCCAGGTTACAAGAAAGACACCAAACAGAAAACCTCTTCCATTTGGATAAGTAAGATTTCCTGGCCTCCTGCAGGACCTTAAGCACATCCTCAGAAAAAAAGGTGTCTGTGCAGAATCAAAATAGCATCACCCACAGCATCAGTTGAAGAGTGGACAGATGGGGATGGATAAGAGATCCCTTGTCTTGTGTGAGTAGGTGCCACCCTGTGAGGTCATTTGTGATGAATGACCTTGGCTAAATGCAGAAGAGGGAACCAGTGATGTTTTGTCCAAAAGGGAGTCACAAACAAGATTTTGGGAACATCCTGTTGTATTCTGAACAGGACTTTCAGAATGAGAGGAAGGGGAGGAAAGGCATAAAGAAACATCTCCTAACAAGAAAAAGACAGGGCCATCCAGACCCTAGATTCTGGCACAAAACAGAGGATGTTGTCTGTTCACAGGGGAAGCAAGAATATCTATTTGAGGAGTACCCCACTGGTGGACAAATGTCCAGAAACACATCCCTGTGAAGCATCCATTCATGGGACTGAGTTATGGACCTGCTCAGAGAATCTATTCAGATGTTTTGACCTGAGGGAATGCAAACTGAAGAGTCACTTGACAGCAGGTTCTCACACTCGGGAGTGCCAAATGGCAAAGGCAAGACCTTGCCCCCCCCCCTTTTGTTTACATATCACATCACTGTGGTATTCTCTGTAAAGAGTGGTCCCGAGAGAAGAGAAGAAAAATCTGAAAGGCCAGCAGAACAGCGCTCATCTCTGATGTTGATGTGTTTTTTCTGTTGATGAGGTGACCAGACTTCCTACACCTTTCGGGAGCCAAAAGCTGCTCCCCATCCCATGTCTGAAGCATCTGTGCATACCTCCTGAGAGGGAAGAGGTGGATGAAAATGGCACCCTGGACTGACGGTCAACTGTTGAATCTGCCACTGAAGTTCCTTCTGGAGACAGTGCAGAATAGGAACTACAAATTCAGGAGGATGAGCATGTTGAAGCCAAACTGACTTCAGAAACTACTGAAACTTTCTCATGTGGATTTTGGCCAGAAGGAGCATAGCAATCGTGGAGGCCATAAACCCTAGGGCTCTCAGAAATTCCATGGTTGTTACTGAAGCAGGAGGAAGAAGAGATTGAAAATAAGGAAATGACAGTTAGGGCCTTGGGAGGAGAGGCATGGATGCCAGCATAGGCACAGTTTGGATCCTGCACCCCAGAAAGACACGATCCTGAGATGGATTCAGAAAGGACTTTTTGAAATTTACAGTGTACCCCAGGCTTTGCAGAAGGGAAAAGCAAAATGGAGATCTTGCAATACAGTCTCTGGAGAGGATGCCTGCAACACAAGGTCGTCCAAGTAGGGGAAGATTTGGATCCCCTTTAGCCTGCATAAAGCAATCACAGGAGCGAGGCATTTGGTGAATACCCTTGGGGCAGAAGAGAGGCCAAATGGCATAGCTGAGAACTAAAAGGCTAGGAAAAACAGAGAAACAAAAAACTTTGTGAAAAGGGGATGAATTGGGACATGGAGATAAGCATCCTTGAGGTCCAGAAATACCACATAAGCCTGAGGAAGCAAAACAGGGAACAAAGTCTAAAGAAACAACATTCAAAAAGAGGGAACCTTCAGAAATGTGTTTAGATGAGAGAGGTCTAAAACTGGTCTCCAAGTACCATCTTTCCAGGGCACTAGAAACATTCTGGAGCAAAAACCCCTCCACTTTGCGAAACTGGAACCTCCTGAATAGCACCTCGAGTCAAGAGATCACAATGCACTGCCAGAAAAAGGGACAACTGTGCCTGAGGGGGCTGAGGAATTCCCATAAAAGGCGGAAGAGACTTCCAAACCATGAAATATCCTTGGCGAATAATGGACAAAGCCCATGAGTCCTGAGTAATCTTTAGCCAAGCAGGAAGAGAGAAAAAGGTAAAACAGGAAAGTGACTAGGAAGAATAGGATAGTCAGAAAGCACCTGGTTTATCAGGAAAAGGAGACTTCCGGGGCACAGAGGTCTGAGTACCCTTATCAGGAAGAGCTCGCTTCCCACCTTTTTTACTATGGGGGAAAGGCGAAACTGCCTACAAAGGCTGGCTTATTGGGATAATTTCTCAAACTTGGGTACAGGAGAAAAACACATTTACGTTCCTGTAAAGCCTTGCCCTTATCATGAAGAGACTTAAAGCAGCACCAGCTTTGCTACACAAGTGTTTATTATCTACAGGAGCATCCATCAACTCAACCTTAATACCATCAGGCAAAGGCTGAAGCCAAAGCCAAGAATATCTCATCACAGACACAAAAGCAGCAGCCCTAGAGGAAGCATCTGCTGCATCATAACTATACCCAATTAAATCAGCCACCTGGGAAGAAATCTGTAACAGGGAAAGAGCAGAAGTTTTCCCTTCAGAATCCGAGACATCAGAAATTACTTGACATACCTGGGCAAGAACAGCCAACATGTACTTAGACATATGATAACTGACAGCCCTAAAAGCTAGGGTAGCAAAGGTATAAACGTTTTTACTTACCCTTTCCATTGGTTCTGCTATCTTTATCAAAAGGTAGTAACTCAGGAGAAGGAAGCAACTGAGATGGCTTGACAGAAGCTACAGATCCCATTGAGGGGTCAGCAGAGGGATACTCGTACAGAAATTTACAGTCCTAAGGCACCCTATAAAACCTATCCGTTTTCTTGAGGGCAGGGAGAGGAGAATCAGGAGCCTTTAGGAGCATTAGAAAAGGCATTCAACAAAGCAGCCAAAACAAGACGGGCAGTAGAAGATCTAGGAAAATCCATCTGTATGATCTCATAATACCGGTTTTGTACCTCAGAAGCACGAGCACAATCCCGTTTAGAAAACTCCATCATTCTAGAGATTGCGAGCTCAAAAGAAATTTACTCAAAAAGAGCATCAGGACTGGTAGATTCCTCTTCATCAGGCCCATAATCTAAAGGACAGGGAATCAGAGAAGTAAGCAAGGGATTCCTCATCTAAATCTGCCTTCTCCTCCTCAGAGGAATACTGTTGTCTGGCTCTTTTAAGGGGAGTAGAGGACCAAGGGGGGACTGAAACAAACTCCCTGAGGAGGTTTTAAAGCCATCAAAGCACTAAACAACCCCCTGAGTGAAGTTCTGCCATTCATTCTGGAGGTCCTTATGGGTGGAGAAATATGCTTAGTTTTCTGCTTTTTCTTAAAGGGAATGTTTGCCTTATAAAACTCAAAAGGCTCTGACCCTGGACGGCATTAAATAACTGTATTTGGGACTTCTCTTACCAAAATTTGCAAAACACCCCTAGGCCTCTTGGAGATTATCAGCCTTGATTCGCCCTGAACATCTGGTGTGGACGTCTGCAATGCCTCCAAGGATGTGCCTAAGGTTGTATCCCCACCGGCCTCCAAAATGGTCATGGCAGAAAAATCCAGTAATGGAGCCGGGCGATCCTCCAGGTTTTCACTTGCCGCAGGAGGGACATTGGATGTCTGGCAGAGACTGAACAGAAGAATCTGGCCTAGATTTCTTGGCCTTCTTCAGATGGCCGTCCCTCAGAATGGGAAGCTCCCTCCATTATGTCTTTAGCAAGGAGCTTAAGACACTGATTCTCTGATACAAAGCCAAAGAAGAAACCTACTACGGAGGGCCTTAGGAACAAAGGCCTGGCAAATTGAACAGGAGGGTATGGTCATGTGAAGCGCCAAGGCAAAACAGGCACTACTCGTGACGGACTTTACGGGGAGAATCTGTTTCCCATACTGGCATTTACCCTTCTTGGATGACATGAACCCCCACATGCAACAAAAAAGTCAAAAAGATGCAATACAACAAAGTCCAATGGAGTACTTATGGCTTGGTTAAGTCAGCAACAGAATAGGCATTTAGACAGACCATCAAGAGATGTGGTGATGGACAGGTTGACAGACAAGATCAGACGGGAGTCCCCGTGGACTATGATGTTTGCAGATGACATTGTGATCTGTAGTGAGAGTAGAGAACAGGTGGAGGAGACCCTGGAGCGGTGGAGATATGCTCTAGAGAGAAGAGGAATGAAGGTCAGCAGGACTAAGACAGAATATATGTGTGTGAATGAGAGGGAGGATAGAGGAATGGTGAGGATGCAGGGAGTGGAGGCGGCAAAGGTTGAGGAGTTTAAACACTTGGGATCAACCGTTCAGAGTAATGGTGAGTGTGGAAGAGAGGTGAAGAAGAGAGTACAGGCAGGATGGAGTGGGTGAAGAAGAGTGTCAGGAGTGATTTGTGACAGACGAATACCAGTAAGAGTGAAAGGGAAAGTCTACAAGAGGTTAGTGAGGCCAGCTATGTTACATGGGTTGGAGATAGTGGCACTGACAAAAAGGCAGGAGTCGGAGCTTGACATGGCAGATTTGAAGATGTTAAGATTTGCACTGAGTGTGACGAGGATGGACAGGATTAGGAATAAGTATATTAGACGGTCAGCCCAGGTTGGAAGGTTTGGAGACAAAACCAGAGAGGCAAGATTACGTTGGTTTGGACATGTGCTGAATATATTGGGAAAAAGATGCCAAGGATGAAGCTGCCAGGTAACAGGAAAAAAGGAAGGCCTAAGATAAGGTTTATGGATGAGGTGAGAGAGGACATGCAGGTGGTTGTTGTGACACAGCAAGATGCAGAGGACAGGAAGAAATGGAAACAGTTGATCCGCTGTGGCGACCCCTAATGGGAGCAGCCGAAAGAAGAAGATGATGATCAAGAGATGATGTTCAGAATGGCTGCAAAGTAGTTCTTGGGATGGTAAGTCCAGATGTCACCTTTATGCCTTACACTACACGAGGTGCATACGTGTGATGTACTGCATATCTTAAAGCAACTTAAGGGTTTGGTATATTGGTCAGACTTTGGGCCACCCTTGGCAAGTGATCCCTACTGTAATGGATACTGCAACAGTGATATGGAAGGACATCTGAGTGGTGTCCAAAAGGAGAAGCACTTTAAGTCAGATTTTAATTAAGGTATCCAAGTTGTACTCTGAAAGTAGGGTAAAAGGAGACATTTCAAGTGAAGGAGGGGGGACTTCCAGAGTTTGCATGCAAGGATTGAAAAGTAATGGTTGGTACAATGCAACCTGGTTTGGGGTGTCTACAGTGAGGGAGTTAATTGGGAGAGGTTGTGGATGGGAGTTAATTGGGAGAGGTTGTGGATGGTTTTACTACAGAGTTTGGCTATGAGAGGTGGGAAGGCACCCAGCTGAAGTATTCTGAAAAGGAGAGACACTAGGAGTAGTTCAACTCTATGGGAAACTGGTAGCCATTCAGCTTTTGAGAGGGTGGGGCAGTGTTGTTCCTGAGGGGGAACTGAAAATGAATAGGCAGATTATGTTTTCAATGGACTGTGTGGCTATGATGTGAAGCCTGTATTTAAGATGAGTGAGGAAGACTCTGTTGCCTACTGCAGCTCTAGCTGGTCTGGAGAGAAAGGAAGATATTTTCCTGGACCAGAATAAAAGTGAACCAATGTTTTGTGTTTTCAATGTGGCCAGACCAGTCATTTAAGCATTTAAAGGATGTGGTTGTTTCTATTGAGGAACCATTGATATCTGGGATATTGAGACATTTAGGAGCTTTTTTTCAGCTTCTGTGAGGTTCTAAATATCATACTTTTTGTTTTGGGGAAGTTATGGTTGTTTAAGCCAAGAATGGAGGAAGTGGAGGTCATATTGAAGCTGGGCTTGAACAGCTGAATGTGAAGGATCAAAGGATAACCACATCATCTGTATAAAGAGACCGACAGGAAAAGATAAGGAGTTCAGAGGGCAGTTTGTTAATAAAGACTGAAAACAGTGAAGGGAGTATGCATCCCTAGGGTACTTCTCTGATAAGAGTTCTGAAGATAATAAAGAGCCTATTCTGACTCTGAAATGCCTACTTGTTAAGAAATGTTGGAACCAGGTGACAGTGTTGGGGCTAACCCCAATTTCTTGGATGGAGTGAAGGAGCAGGAATTGGTCAGTTTGATCAAAAGTTTTGGTAAGGTCAATGAAGAAAGCTCCTGAAAGATTTCCTTGAGTCATGTTGAGAAGGATGTCATCTGTAAGTGACCACAGTGCTGTCGATGTGCTCTGGCCAGTCCAGAATCCATACTGTTTAAGAGCGAGAAGGTAGTACTGATGTCTGTGGAAAGTTGGTTGCAAATTAATATTTTTCCAAGTGTAGGGAGGATGGGGATAGTACAGAAGTGGGAAGCAGTTTGACAAGAGCAGTTTTCCATATTTTTCCATATGTTTTGCACTGTGATTTGAGTTAAGCAGCGGTTATAAATATAGAGAAAAAATGTGGCAATGAAGTATCTGTGCAGTGATATATACCAAGGCAGTAGATTTGTCTGCAACAGGGTGCATTCAGGTGTATGTTTTCTAAAATAGTGTCAAGGTCTTTGTGAGCAATTTTCCTAAAATAAAAGATGAAGATAAAAGGAGGGGGCTGAGTGAGTTGGGAGTAGTAGAGGATGCAGTACTAGGAAAGTGGCTGAATTCTTTGAGAAACTCAAGAGGATGGCAGTTGGCCTTCAGAGATCTGTATGGCAATAGGGGAGGAGGTGTGATCAGTAGAATTTTGCATGTGAGAAGATTTACTTCCTGCCACAGAAGTCTGCATTTGCCCAGCAGAACAAGTTGTTTTTAAGCCTACATATGGGTTGCTTACCTAGGTTACACAAAGAGATAAAGAAAAAAGAAGTTGTGTACTCACCATAACGTTCCATCAGAGTAGTTATACTTCATTTTCTGCAACCTGTGGGTATTCGGATCCATATCGGATCCGAGCCGGCAACATTTTATCAAGCATCTGCTCCAAGCCCCTCCCCTTACCCATGATCCCTCCACATCTCCTACCTTCCCCTCAGATAGAGTTTGCCACTAATCAAACTATTAACAACTCAATAACACTAACCTAGAACAGGATCGGGGGGAAGGTGGGAGGGACGGTTGGAGAAAATGAAGTATAACTACTCAGATGGAATGTTATGGTGAGTACATAATTTCTTTATCTGAAGTAGTTAACTTCATTTATCTGCAACCTGTGGGACAGAGTCCCCAACTGCCAAAACTCCTGGGAGGACCTCATGGAAGGATATTCCTGAGCACCGCAGAGCCAAAGGATGCTCTCCCTCTAGAGATCAAATCCAACTTATGATGAGAAATAAATGTATGTGACCTTGCCCAGGTCGCTGCTGCACAGATATCATCCAGAGAAACCCTAGACCAAAAGGCAGCAGAAGTAGCCATAGATCTGGTAGGACCAGGTGGGGATAGGCCTTTATCCCTTTAGACTTGCAGTATACATTGTGTAATCCATCTAGCTAAGGAGACCTTGGAAATGGCCTTGCCCAACAAGGGTCTGGAAAAGGACACGAATAATTGGACAGACTTACGGAATTGTTTAGTCCTGTGTAAATAGAAACAAAGCTGTCTATGAACATCTAGCAAATGCAGGTTATATTCACCCTTGTTCTGGAAATTTGGAAAGAACACAGGCAGATTAATCAGCTGGTTATTATTAGATTCAGAAGCAACTTTCGGTATGAAAGAAGGGGTCGTACGAAGCAAAACCCTATCTTTATGAAAGATCAAGTAAGGGGCACGGCAGACAAAGCTTGGATCTCAGAAACCCTTCTAGCGGAGGTAATGGTCACTAGAAAAGCTGTCTTCCAGGACAGGAATTTGAAATCTACTGACGCTGCTGGTTCAAATGGGGGTGCCACCAACGCCTGCAGAACTAGGGTAAGGTCCCAAGGAGAGACTAAATTCTTAACTAGGGGATGCAAAAGAAAAGTACCTTTTAGAAAGGCCTTGCACAATCTCAAAGAGGCCAGAGCATTCAGATTTTTGCCGACATAAAAATTAGATATGGCTGCCAGTTGTACTTTCACTGTAGAAGAACTAACCCCTTTTTGGAAAAAATATAGGACAAAAACTCCAACACTGTAGGAACCGGGGCTGTAAATGGATCTAGGTTTCTCTGAGAAGCCCAAATAGAGAAGCGTTTCCATTTGCTGCGATAAACCTTCCTAGTAGAAGCTTTGTGGGATGCCGCCAAAATACTCTTTACTGAAGATGATAGACCGGGAGTCCTAGCGATCAAGGGGAGCAGCCAAGCCATTAGCTTGAGGCTGTCCAGATTGGGCAGACTGATGCCCAAGGGATAAGAGATGAGATCTGGGCAGGGATCCAAAATCCGTGGTGGAGTTAGAGCATGAGACTAGAGGAAGGGGAACCACACATGACGAGGCCAGAACGGGGCAATGAGGATCACTTTGCACCCCAGTCGGTAAGCTTTCTGAAGAAACTTCGGAATGAGAGGTAGCGGGGGATAGGCATACAGTAACCAGAGAGAATCCCCTGGTGAGGGGATCAGAGCGAAGAACTTTCGCTGCACTTTGCGTTGGAAGGAGATGCGAAGAGATCACAACAAGGGTGACCCCACACGAGGAAGATCTCCTCCGCTACTGACTGTTTCAGAGACCACTCATATGGCATTAGAATAGCCCGACTCAGTCTGTCCCCTAAATTGTTGAAGCATCCCAGGATGTGCGCTGCAATCAGAAACAGACTGGTGGAGATCGCCCACTCCCACACTCTCATGCTCTCACGACAGAGAGGGTAAGATCTGGTCCCTCCTTGTTTGTTGATGTACCAAAAAACAGACATGTTGCCTGACTGAACTGCAATTGTCCCCTGGGGAAGAACAGCATGAAAGGCTTGCAACACTAAAAGCACTGCCCTCATCTCCAGAACACTGACATGCAATCTGGTCTCGGTCTGGGACCACGTGCCTTGGACAGTCCTTCCCAAAAAGTGCCCCCCACCCGAGCTGGGAGGAGTCAGTGGTCACTGCGGCTTGGGCTGTGGTTGTTAAGAAGGGACGACCTGCCAAGATTTCCAGCGACTGGAGCCACCAAAGAAGAGAAATCTTGCAGGCTCTGCTGATTCATATAGGGTAGTCCATGAGGAGGTCTAACCAAGACCACTGAACTGCCAGGGCCATTGAAGCACCCTCATATGAAGACGTGCACATGGAAGAATTGAAATTGCTGCGGCCATGGAGCCTAGGGCTCAAAGAACGTTGCTTGCCACTGGCGTCCTGGGGCCGAGGACCACTAACATATGGGCCCGTAGGTTCTGGACCCTGTCCGGAGTGAGAAAAACTTGCAATAGTAGAGTGTCCAACCGTGCCCCTATGAATTCCAAGGTCTGCGTTGGGTTCAAGCGGGACTTGGAGATGTTGACGGTAATCCCTAGATTAACTGCAAGATGCAGGAAGGAGTCTCTGGCCATGCAAAGTAGACACTTGGTGGCAGCAGCAAGGAGCCAATCGTCTAGGTAAGGAAACACCTGAATTCCCTGAAGTCTCAGGTGAGCCGCATCGACTGCCATAACCTTGGTAAACACCCTGGGGGCTGTGGTGAGACCACCGAAGGGTAGGGCTTTGAACTGGAAATGATTAGCGCCCAGCCAGAAGAGAAGTAATCTCCTGGAGCTTCTGCAAATTTTGATGTGGTAGTAACCATCCTGGAGGTCTATCGAGCACATCCAGTCGCATTCTTGGAGGTGAGGTAGAATGGACTGCAAGGTGACCATCTGGAATTTCTGCTTGGCTACAGACAGGTTCAGTGTTGACAGGTCCAATATGTGTCTGAGGTCCCTCGTCTTTTTTGGCACGAAAAAGAACCTGGAGTAAATGCCTGATCCGGACTGATCTGGGGGGATCGGTTCGATGGCCAGATTGCAAAGCAGCTTTGAAATTTTGTGTGCTGCGGCTTCCCTTTGAGCAGGCGGAACATCCGGGAGGTGCTTTGATTGGATGGGTGGGGCAACGAACAGGATGGAGTATCCTCTGGATATTATTTGGAGCACCCAACAGTCCATCATAATGGACTCCCAAGCCATTAGGTGCAATGACAATCTTCCCCAAACTTTCTCCAGAGTAGAATAGTCGGTCAACCCCTCAGGGTTGCAGCGTGGGTCTATCGGAGGTGGTCTCCCTAGACCCAAAGTTCCGTGGGCCCCCTCTGCCTCTGAGGAGGTGCCTGTCTTGACCCCCTCTGCCTCAAAGGGACAAGTTGTCATGAGTGTCCCAGGAAAACTGAGATTTTCGTAACCACATCTGCTTCTGCCCTCTCCGATTCCTAGAATAGGATCTTTGAGGGCTAGAGAAGCGGACTCCGATGGCAGAGTCTTCCCGTCCTCCTCGCTCTGGACCAGCGTGTCAAGAACCGTCTTCCCAAACAGGGAGGAGCATTTGTGAATGACACCTTGAATTGGTCCGCTAATTGATAGAGTCTGAGCCAAGCATGCCGCATCATAACTACGCCGGTCCCAGCTGCCCTAGCCGCTCCTTCCGTGGCATGGGAAAGAAGACGCATGGACGTGTTCGAAACGGATTTCAGAGTCGACATTTTCACAGAGAAGAGTAGCTTTGTCCTGTGGTGACAAAGACTCTGGGGGCGACACAGCAAATTCTGTAACTACGTCTCGCTGGAGTCGAATGACATGTGCCAAGTAGTTCAGCACTAGTATGGAAAACGTCTCTGAAGAAAAGACTCACTTCCCAAAGCGATCCACTGCCCTACACTCTTTGTCCGGAGGGTGGACCGAACAACTTTTCTGAGCCAGTTCTCTCTTGGTGGCAGCTGCCACCACCATAGCATCCACAGGGGATCCCTTGTACCAGGCCTGTCTGTGGGAGGAGAAAGGATCCTGTCTGGGCGTTTGGGTATTGGCTCTATGGTGTCAGGCTCCTTCCATACCCACGTGGTAATAATATCCACTAATGGATCTGCAGGAGGGGACACCCAGGATGTAGATGGGCCCGTGCCAAAGGCCTCCAGGAATACTGACTCATCCGTAGAGGGTTTTGGGGCTGACCAACCTCCCCTCTGGCAGAGGATTTCTCTGACGTCTCCAAAGGAGACATCCTCGGGAGGTGACCTGGGGGAACCCTTACCTTCATCCAAGTCAATGTCTTCTGTGAGGGACTCGGAGGAGTCTATGTGCCTACTCTTACACGAATGCGTATGGGGAGCCTCTTCAGTGGGGTTCTCTGAAGAGGGCTTGTAAGTCATGAGGTGGGTTCCACGATGGGATCCAACTGGGGGTCCTCTAGCACGGGCTGTCCCTGGGACAAGCTGATGGGAGTCATGACCAAATTCATGGCACCCTGGGCGGAGTCCGAGGCAATGGGCTGGGATCTCAATCCCTGGGAGAGAACCCTCTCCTCCACGCCGAAGGAGAGCGCACCTCCTTTGCAACCAACAGGGAAGAAGTTCTCCCCAGCTCAGTCGTGAGGATCGGAGCCGAGGCCAAGGTAGCTAGGGTTCCAAAGGAACAGATCGGATCCGACAAAGTCGGAGCCGAAGACATCTCCATTCCCTTGGATCCGGCTCCCTGATGTTCTTCGTGTTTCACTGTTGCAGTCATTACATTTGGGTAATCTGCTTGCAGGTAGCCCTCAGTCGGCCTGATTAACAAAGTCTTGGGTCCTGCATCGGTTGCTGTCCCTTCTTCCATGATGTCAGGTCTCAGGGGTATAAAACATACAGCAGACGCCATTACATCAGTCTTTCTTGCCGTGCAGTGCCCGAAGCAGAAGCAGTTTGCAAGTGCCGGTTGGCAGACTCCTGAAATTTTCATTTTCGAGTTTCAGAACCTAAGTCTTCAACTAAAGCTAAGTACTGCATTGGGGAAACTTTTTCTTGCTCCTTACCAATGTCAGTAAAAGTTAATAAATGCATTACTTGTGGAAAGCAAATACCTCAAAGATTTTAATTCGTACCTTGCTGTCGGTTTTGTGCTTTATTTAATCAGCGCACTATCAGTCGTAGTTATATTTTCACCTCTAAATATTTCTGTTCTCGGTTCATTTATCCAGAAATGTTGCCAGAAAGCAATCCGACTACCGAGATTCTGAAAAAACGCAAAGATAGAGACAGGCCGCCTAGGTCCAAAACTGCCGCTGAACTCTCCTAAGCCAGTCGCCAGTACTCGGTGAGGCACTTTCGCAGCCTGATATCTGCTACTTCTGATTCGCAGGCCTCTACTGAGACCCATTTGGAGTCCGGTATACCACGCGATGCTTCAACTATGGAACCTGCGGATGTCCCTACCTTGGATGGGTCCGGAGCTGCTGTGCAGGCACCGGCATCTGAGGGTGTATTCAGGCCTAAGGACTTCCATATTAAAATCAATGCCTCCTTCTTTACTTAGGCCTAAATCTCGATCCGTATCTAAAAAAACGATGCCCAGGCCACATGCTCAGGCCTCTATGCCCTAAAAAATAAATGATAATAATGACTGAAGATCTAATAACTCTAATCAGGGGTAGCCAACCCCCACCCCTTCTAAGAGTCCTAGGACTGAAGTTGATTATGAATCTTCTGATCAGGATTCTGTTTTTTCTGATTCTTCTGATGATTTGGATTTACCCTTACCTACTTATGAAGATTCTGATGCAGAGGACTCTATTCCCTCTGCTTCCCCTCCCGAGGATTTTTCTTTTGGGGAAACCTTACATACTCCAAGGGAGCATTTCCTCTGGGAAAGCCAGGATTTTTCTGATTCAAAAAAGAGGCTTAGGGATTTCCTTCTCCTACCTCAGCATAGGCCTTTAGCTATTCCTCCTGTACTAGACATTGTTGATGATGCTTTTTCGGAATCTAGTTTGGCCCCTGATTCCCTGCCTCCTGCTCCCAGGAAACCTGACAGATACTACAGGGTCCCAGAGTCCCACAAGTTCCTTTTCAAAAATTCTATTGCAGATCCAGAGACTATTTCACAGGGACCCAAGGGCATTAAAAGCTTCTACTGCTAAAAATATTACCCCTTCTGATAGAGACTCCAGGGCGCTGGACAGATGGGGTAAGAAGGTTTACAATTCTGCAACCTTGGTCATTAGGGCTTTAAACTGCCAGTTTCATATGTTAAATCATCAGCAACATGTTATTGGACTGCTTAAACAGAAAATGATGTTGATTCCTGACTGTGTGGAAAATAAAGAATTACAGGATTTAATGCATTCTGCCGAACAAGTTGGAAAACATACTTTGCAATGTGGTTTTGATTCATTAGAGGCCTCTTGCAGGGCTGCCGTTACTGGGTCTGTGCTCAAAAAGCATGCTTGGCTTAAGGAGCAATCTTTGCCTGATCATGTTAAAGCTAAATTGTTGTATGCTCCTTTAAATCAGGACTGCCTGTTTGGCAACAAGGCTGAGGAAGTTCTTAAAAAGATGGAAGATGAAGCTAAATCTATGCAAACTGTTAAAGATTTTTTACAAGTTCAGCCTCCTAGATTTAGTAGGCACTGGCCCTATAAGAATTGGTCCTTTCCAGCCCGTTCCAGGTCTTCTCCAGCCAAACCCAGACACAGCAGAAACACCAGGTTTCAGTCACAGGGGACTCACAGAACTAAGCAGTGGGGGGGCCTCCACTCCCAAATCAGGGAATAACAACACTTCCCCCCCTTTGGTAAACTGTCTCAATGACTTCCTTTTAAAATTTCCAAGCACTTATCAACAGACTGCCCCTTTGGAGGGGTAGATTGCTTTTCATGCAAAGAATTCGGAACCCATTACCCAGGACAAATGGGTTTTAAATAGTGTCCCAGGGATACAGATTTCACTTCCACACGTTGCCAACACCAAGTGGGTGGCCGGATCTACACCCAAATCAGGCAGCAGAGGCCCAAAAACAAGTACTTTTCCTCTTAAGCGTGGGAGCTATTCAACTGGTACCAGAAGAGGAAAAGGGACAAGGTTTCTACTCGAGACTTTCCCTGGTACCCAGGAAAGACAATTCATGACGTTCTATCCTGGACCGGTTTACTCTAAACACTTTTTTGGAGATTCCAAAATTCAAGATGCTGACTCTTCACCAATTGCTTCCTATGCTAGGCAAAGATGCCTGGTTGGCAACACTAGATTTAAAAGAAGCATACCTGCACATCCCAATCAGGGAATCTTGCAGAAGATACCTACACTTCAAAGCAGGCTACAAGCACTATCAGTTCTCTGCACTGCCCTTTGGCTTATCTACTGCGCCCAGGGTATTCACAAAGTGCCTAGCTCCAGTTATTGCATTTTGCAGGCAAAGAAATATTCAAATATACCCATACCTGGACGATTGTCTAATTCAGGCAGAAAGCCAGGACATACTTTTGAATCATCTGGCCTTTGTAAAAAGGGTTCTAACTTGTCTGGGGTACACCATAAATGAAAAGAAATCACACTTGGTACCCTGTCAACAAATTATAGTCCTGGGAGCAAGCTTGAATACAACTTCCCATATGGCTTACCTGACGCCAGAAAAGCAAATTCATTTGACAACCTACTTCAAACAAGTGGCCACAAAAACCCTGCTATCTGCAAGACAAATACTGCAAGCCTTGGGGTTCATGACCTCCTGCATTCTTCTAATTCCATATGCAAGACTGCATCTGAGGAAAAGTACAGTTTTGTACCTACCATAAATGCAGATGTCTGATAGGAATGCATCTGCAGTCCTTACAAATGGGTTGTCCTGTCGTCAGGCAGCCCTTCGGTCGGCCGGATTCCAAAGTCTGGGTCTGGCCTCGGCTGGTGTCGCACTTCACCCGACGTCATAGCTGCAGTTTTTCGGGTATAAAGGCATCAGCCGACGCCATTTTCCTCAGTGTTTCTTGTCCCAGATGCCAGGTGCCCTCTTGGATGGCTAAATTTGGATAAATGCCAAAGTTTCCAAATAGTAGAGAGCAAACACATAAAATAAGCATGTATGTACATATATACAAACAAATACACCATAATAGATCCCCCCCAAGCTAGCTGAAGGATGGCAAATACCCTAGGAGTACCTCAGAGGGGAAGGTGGGTGGGTAATCCTGACTGCAGATGCATTCCTATCGGACATCTACATTTATGGTAGGTACAAAACTGTACTATGTCCTTCAAGGATGCATCTGCAGTCCTTACAAATGGGTAGAATACCATAGCTAAACTACGCGAGGAGGAAAACAGTAGAGATTATGGTGTAGTTAGGATCCCTTGCAAAACAGCAGTGGCAAAACCTGCTCGGGATCTAGAGTATAAAGGTAAATTGTAATGCTTGGCAAATGTATGCACGGAGGTCCAAGTAGCAGCCTCTATAATGTCCTTGGTAGCCACTCCTCGTAAGAAAGCTGTGGTAGTGGCTGTAGCCCTTGTGGAGTGAGGCCTGATGTTCTCTGGAGTTTTCTTTCCATGGTAGGAGTAACAAAATCTAATGCAATTTCCTATCCATTTGGAGATTGTCTGTTTTGAAATTGGTTTTCCTTCCTTTCCTGTTGCATATGCTACCAGAAACTGGTCAGTTTTTCTATTGGATTTGGTCCTGTCCAGGTAGTAGCGTAATTGTCTATGTACATCCAAGGTATGCAAGAGTCTTTCTCCCCTGTTCTGTGGGTTGGGGAAGAATGTAGGTAGGTGGATAGCCTGATTTAAAGAGACTCTGGATACCACCTTAGGCATAAATGTAGGATTTGTTCTCATGGACACACTATCTTGATGGAAGATCAGGAAGGGTTGCACTGCCATTAATGCCTGTAGTTCAGAGACCCTTCTTGCTGAAGTTATTGCCAGCAGGAAAGCAGTCTTCCAGGATAAGTATTGTAGTTCTGCTGTTGCTGCTGGTTCGAAAGGGGGAAGTGTCAATTTTTCTAGCACAAAGTTCAAGTCCCATGCTGGCAATGGAGGTTTC
This sequence comes from Protopterus annectens, assembly GCF_019279795.1. Lineage (NCBI taxonomy): Eukaryota > Metazoa > Chordata > Ceratodontiformes > Protopteridae > Protopterus > Protopterus annectens. The sequence goes on from NC_056734.1 coordinate 169,730,442, forward strand.
CTGGGAGGTTTTACATTTTTAATTCCTCTCAGAAACTGTCTGAGCAGAGGATGAGAGAAGACAGGAGGATCCAAGCTGTATTCTGCTGAAATCGCTGATGCATGTATCTTGATGGAAGAATAGGACAGGCCTGTATGGAAGAGCTCTGCCAAGTACTCCAGGATGTTGGCTATGTTCACCAGTGTCGCATCTTTCCCCTTTGCAGTACTTCAAATGAGATATCTTTTCCATTTTGCTGCATAATTCTTTCTTGTTGAAGGTCTACGAGCCTCCAGGATTATGTCTTTAACCCTTTGGGATAAATTTGGGTTAATTGCTCTTATGTAATGTTCCAGGCAGTTAGCTGCAGAGTTTTCTGGTTTGGATGCAGGATGTTGTAGTTGTTCTGTGTTAACAGTAATGGGATCAGGGGTAGTGTCCATATTTGTTCCCGAGACATGCTCCTCAGCAATGGGTACCAATGTTGTCTTGGCCAGTCTGGAGCTATCAGAATGATCCTCGGACGTTCCTCTTTGATCTTCAGAAGCACCTTGTGCATCAAAGGAAGTGGCGGGAATGCGTATGCTGTCAGGTTTTTCCAACTGAAAGATAGGGAGTCCACCTTCCAAGCAAGTGGGTGGTAAGTCCTTGTGCAGAATTTCTTTAGCTGGTGATTGAGTGGGGATGCAAACAAGTCTATTTGTGGTAATCCCCATTCTCTTGTGATGGCTTTGAAGATGTCCGGATGCAGCATCCATTCGTGGGCATCTGTGGTAGTTCTGCTTAATATGTCTGCTAGAATGTTTTCCTTCCCTGGTACAAAAATTGCTTGTAACTGAATGTTGTAGCTCAGAGCCACATCCCATAGGTCCAGTGCCAGCCGGCATAGAGGATATGAATGTGTGCCTCCCTGTTTGTTGATGTACCACATAACTGTGGTGTTGTCTGTCCTTATCATCAACTGACCTTTTTGGAGAAAAGGTCTGAATGACTGGATTGTCAATTTTACTGCCAGCATTTCCTTTAGATTTATGTGCAGGTGCAGCTGGTCTTGAGTCCATAGTCCTTGTATGCACTTGCCCAGCATGTGTGCCCCCCAACCGAGGTCTGAGGCATCTGTCGTGATGGTTTGGCCTGGTTGACTGTTGCAGAAGGGCAATCCTGTGTTTGATTGACAGGCCTGAGCCCACCATAGGAACTCTTGCTTCAGGCATGGGATTATTGGAATTTTGGTTTCTAGGCTGTGCTTGTGTTGGGACCACAAATTCTTTAGGTACCACTGTAGCGTTCTCATATGCAGTCTGGCATGAGGGACCAGAATTATGCAGGATGCCATGAAGCCTAGGGCTTGTAGCACTTTTCTTACAGTTAGATGGTTCTGCTTTGTTGATGCCAAGAAGTAGAGAGGTAGTTGCTCTTTCTTTTCTGCAGTTAGGAATGCCATTTGTTTTGATGTGTCCAGCTCTGCACCCAGAAAGGTTATTCTTTGGGATGGAATCAGCCTTGACTTTTTTATATTGACTGTATATCCCAGGGCTTGCAGCAGGTAAATGACTCTTTGTAAGTCTTCTGTTAGCTTGCTTTTGTTGTCCGCTTGTATCAGGCAGTCGTCCAGGTAGGGATAAATTTGGATCCCCTGAAGTCTGCAATGAGCAATTACTGATGCCAGGCATTTCCTGAACACTCTGGGCGCAGTAGATAAGCCAAAGGGCAATGCTGAGAATTGATAATGCTCTGATCCTGCAAGAAATCTGAGGTATCTTCTGCAAATAGGTCGTATGGGGACGTGCAGGTATGCCTCCTTGAGATCTAGAGTTACCAGCCAAGACTCCTTGCCCAGCATGGGAAGAAGCTGCTGTAGGGTCAGCATTTTGAATTTTGGAACAATGAGGAATGTGTTTAAAGCGGACAGGTCTAGAATAGGCCTCCATTTGTTTTCTTTTCTTAGTACCAGGAAGAGTCTGGAGTAAAATCCCTTTCCTTGCTCCATAGATGGTACCTTTTCCACAGCTCTCATTCTTAATAGTTGAGATATTTGCTTTAGAGCTTCTGCCCTTTGAGTAGGTGGTAGGTTTGGCATTCCTCTCTTTCCTGGTAGAGTATGGAAATGGAACCTGTAACCTTGGTCTATAGTTTGCAAAATCCATTTTTCCCTTGTGATGCAATGCCAGTTCTTTGAAAATAAGGTTAGCTTTCCGCCTAAGGGTGCTTCTAGTTGTTCCCTGGTAGGCGGTGCCACCGCCAAGTCACTGTGATTGAGTTGTTGTAGTGGTGGTGGCTGCATCCGTGCCTCGCTGGTTGTTACCTTGCCACTGGCGTCCCCTGTAGGCACCCCTGGATTGGTTTCTGCCTCTAGAACACCTATTCCTGCCTCTTTGTGTATTAGAGGAGTCCGGAAAGGACCAATTCTTGGAGGGCCAGTTCCTGCTAAACCTTGGAGGTTGAACCTGTAAGAAATCTTTCATTGTTTGTACAGATTTTGCCTTCTCTTCCATCTTTTTTAGTACCTGCTGTGCAGGGGAACCAAATAAGTTGACCTTGTCCATGGGTGCTTCCAAAAGCTTTGATTTGACATGGTCTGGTAATGTCTGTTCTTTCAACCATGCATGTCTCCTGATAACTGTGCCAGTCATGGCTGATCTAAAGGAAGCCTCCAGTGCATCATAGCCACATTTTAAAGAATGGTTACTAACCTGCTGTATGTTATGTACCATTTCTTGAACATACTTTTTATCTAAAGATTCTTCAGAAAACAGCTTTTTAGTTAACTGGTCAAGCATAAACTCTTGATATTGAATCATATGAAATTGGCAGTTCAAAGCCTTAGCTGACAAAGTAGCAGAGGTGTAAACTTTTTTACCCCATCTCTCTAAGGACCTGGATTCCCTTTCAGAGGGGAGGGGGTTTTTAGTAGAAGTAGCTGCTACAGCTTTAGGGCCCTGGGAGATAGTCTCTGGATCTGCAAAAGGAGCCTTGTATAAATGGTGATGAGTGTCCGGGACCCTGTAGAACCTATCGGGCTTAGCAGGAGCCGGAGGTAATGAATCAGGATCAGTGCAAGCATCATTAAATGCATCTACAACAGAAAGAACTGGAGGTATAGCTAAAGGCCTATGTTGTGGCAAATGTAGAAAGGTTCTAAGCCTTTTTCTGGAGTCTGAGAAATCTTGGCCCTGCCACTGAAATTGTTCCCTCATAGCATGCAAGGTTTCCCCAAAGGAAAATTCCTCAGGTGGAGAGGCTGAAGGGATGGACTCTTCAGCATCAGAGTCTTCGTAAGGAGAATAAGGAGCCTCAGGAGGGTCTGTATGTTCTGATTCATCAGAGGAATCATCTGTGGATACTGGCTCAGGGGGCTCTGCTCTAGGCCTCTTTTCTGGTGGAGGGAGAGAGGCTCTGTCTGGATGAGGCTGTGATCCACGAATTAAAGAAATGAGATCCTCAGCCAAAGAAAGCATATGGGAGCTGGTGCTGGGCCTGTGAGAGGGGAGTTTGGCAGGCACCGTCTTTGAAGCTTTGGCTGCTTTAGCCCTGGCAAAGGCCTTAATAGACATGGCTGCAGGAGGCCTAGTAGCTCCACGTGCAGGGGTTGAAATATCCAGGGGAATAGTGTCTGATAATTCCTGAGAAACCGCAACAGAAGGTTGGATTTCAGAAGCCGATTCTACCAGGTTAGAGGAGGCCTCGGTAGAAGGCATGGTTTCGGCTGAAGAAAGAACCGCTTGCTCGGTTTCGGCCGAAACCGAGACACTCGCTGTTTGCTTAATTGCGGTTTTGGCCGAAACCGCGGACCGCGAGTGTCGGTCCTTTTCTTTGCGGTTTTTGGTAATTTGCGTTGTCGGAGGATCCGACGGCATAATATAGGCAAAATCAGAGCCGAAAATCTGTTCAGCAAACTCCGACCGACGTCTAAGCGTCCATTGGTTAAAAGAAGCACAGGCTAGATAAGCTGCTACGTCGTGGTCTGGGCCTAAACAATGTATGCAGTAGGAGTGGAAATCTTTATGAGGTATTTGTTTCCCAGAAGATAAACAGTTATTCACTTTCTCTGACATCGGCTGAGGCAAGAAAGAGTCCCCAACGGGGTACTTAGCTTTTTAGAAGTCTTCGAAGTAATATTCGGTAGTAGTAATCTCTGGATCTGACCGACCGGCACTTGCGAACAGCTTCTGCTTCGGGCGCCACGCGGCAAGAAAGACTGAGGAAAATGGCGTCGGCTGATGCCTTTATACCCGAAAAACTGCAGCTATGACGTCGGGTGAAGTGCGACACCAGCCGAGGCCAGACCCAGACTTTGGAATCCGGCCGACCGAAGGGCTGCCTGACGACAGGACAACCCATTTGTAAGGACTGCAGATGCATCCTTGAAGGACATCTACAGGGGTATCTAAAATGCCTATGGTGTCAACATTCTCAAGACCTAGAAACAATGAATCCTATCATACCTTGCCTACGCCTAGAGTTCCTTTGGTGGGCAGAGGTCTGCCATCAAAACAAGGGACCTTTCACACCACCCCCTGCCGCCCAAACCCTAACAACAGATGCATCAGACTATGCATGGGGGGCTCACCTGGCAGGGAAGTGCATTCAGGGCAAATGGAACCCAAGTCAAATGCACCTGCATATCAATCAAAAAGAAATGTTAGCTGTACAGAATGCTCTGACAGTCTTCAAGGACCACATTCTTCCAGGACAACTAATGGTAAAGATGGACAACACCACTGTTATGTGGTACATAAACAAGCAGGGGGGTACACATTCTCACCCCCTCTACAGACTAGCCATGGCATTGTGGAACACAGCCTTGAGCTACCAAGTGCACCTACAAGCTCAATTCCTGCTAGGAAAATTAAATACACTGGCAGACAGACTAAGCAGAAATCTCATGGACCCACACGAGTGGAAACTGGAACCAAGGATTTTCAACATGTTGACAAGCAAATGGGGGAGCCCAGATACAGACCTGTTTGCATCTCCCCAGAACCACGAATTGGACAAATTTTGCACAAGGACTCCCCACAAACAAGCCTGGAAAGTGGATGCTCTGTCCTTCAGCTGGAAAAACCTATCAGTCTATGCCTTCCACCCTCTGCCTCTGCTCTCCAAAGTACTACTAAAAATCAAACAGGACAAACCAAGGATGATTTTGATTGCTCTAAACTGGCCGTGCCAACACTGCTACCCCCTCCTGCGCAGTGTGTCACGGTCATCTCCATGGCACCTGCCTCAGACTCCTTCCCTGCTGTCTCAGCAGGAGAAACAGATTCTGCACCCTCAGCTTCTAACACTGAAACTTGCAGCCTGGCTAATTACTTAATCTCTCAGTTACCATCCCTCAGCAAACCTGTGATGGATATCATTTTAGAGGCAAGGAGGCCTAGTACTAGAAAATCTTATGCTAAAAAATGGAAGAGATTCTGTGCCTGGAACCAATCTCGAGGGATGAGCACAGCAGTGCCCGATTTACCTCAGATTTTACAATAAATTGAGATGCTTCAACAAGGGCCTGTCTTTTTCCTCCATTAAAATCCACGCCTCAGCCATTTCAGCTCATTATAACACAGAACCTCCCCTCTTCTCTCATCCACTGCTCAAGCAGTTTCTCAGAGGGGCCAAAAATTTGAGACCACTCAGGAGAGCTCCAACCCCAGCCTGGGACCTTAACTTTGTCTTGGAGAAATTCACTCTACCTCCTTTCGAGCCAGCTGCTACTGCAGACTTAAACTTTCTTTCTTGGAAAACAGCTTTCCTTTTAGCAATCACTTCAGATAGAAGGGTATCTGAATTACAGGCCCTTGTGGCAGTGGAGCCTTTCATCATCTTTCATGCGGACAGGGTGTCCCTCAGAACCGATCCATCCTTCATGCCCAAGGTGGTATCCAGTGTGGCTCTTAAATCAGTCCATTCATTTGCCAACCTTCTTTCCCAATCCACAGAATAAAGGGGAACGGATACTGCATACCATAGATGTGCACAGACAACTTAGATTCTACTTGGACAGGACTAAATCTCAAAGGAAATCTGAACAACTGCTGGTGGCATTTGCTGCAGGGGCAGAGGGGAAGGCTATTTCAAAGCAAACTATTTCTAAATGGATAAGCCATTGCATTAATTTCTGCTATAAGTACCATGGAAAACCTATCCCCCAGGGGGATCAGACCTCACTCCACCAGGGCCGCATCTATCTCCACAAGCTTTCTCAGAGGCATCCCTACCAGGGACATCCTAGAAGCTGCTACCTGCAGTTCTGTACATACTTTCACCAAGCATTATCATTTGCCAATTTTCTCAAAATCCGGAGCTGGCTTTGCCACTGCAGTCTTGCAGGGCCTTATAGCTGGCCCTAATGCTATATAAATTCCTCCTCCCAACCATAGCTTTGGGAATCTACCCAAATGTAATGACTGCAACAATGAAACATGAAGAACATAGTACAGTTGTGTACACTTACCATAAATGTAGATGTTCGAGTGTATTCACTGTTGCAGTCCTGGTTACCCTCCCTCCAGCCCCCTAACTTCTTTTGGCTATACCTCTACTTTCCTTTACTATGCTTAAAAGCCTTTTTGGTGAATTTGCTTTTTTGTTGGATGTATATCTTTGTACTTTTATATTTAATTGCTTCCCATTAGGGGGGCAGCTGACATCTGGGGCAAGAAAAACTGATGTAATGCCGTCGGCTGCATGTTTTATACCCCTGACAACCTGACGTCATGGAAGAAGGGACAGCAACCGACGCAGGACCCAAGACTTTGTTAATCAGGCCGACTGAGGGCTACCTGCAAGCAGATAACCCAAATGTAATGACTTCACAGTGAATACACTCGAACATCTATATTTATGTTAAGTGCACACAACTGTACTTTCTTGGCCCAGAGAGTTGCTCGGATCCGAACAAGTCTGATCTGAGGAACTCAAGGTAATGGCCGGCATCAAGGTTGGAGGAACAGTAAGCGCCAAACCCCGAGCTCTGAGGATCCTCGGATCCATAAACCCCGAAACCGCATGTCGGATCGGGGAAGGAGAGAAAGGATGGAAGAAGGGCATAGAGGTCTCCTCTCCGGCCGGAGAGGGGCCTGGCAAGACTCCCATTTGGATTTGGGTCCGAATGAATCTCCGCATCATCCTGTCCACGTCAAGCTCCGACAGACTCAAAGTCGACCTCGAGGAGGCAACAGACTCAGATCTGGCTCTGTGAGACAACCTCGAAAAAGGCCTCTAGTCTTGAAGGCACCATCGGCTCCGGGGAGAACTTTGGGGAATGGAGCAGAGAAGAAGTGGTCCTAGCAATTTCTGAGGGTGGACTGTGAAATGGCTCCCGCTCCGGAGATATTTTGTGGTGCCTTTCTGCCCTTTTCTCTTTCTCCCTCCTGTCCTTATCCCTTGTCTTAGTCCCCATCTTAGCAGGCTTAGAGGAAGGTTGACTCCCAGCCTGAGGGGGGGGGGGGGTTGGTCGGCTACTGGAGCCGATGCCAAGGCAGTCGTGTCTAAAGCAGAAACTGGTAGCAGGCCCTTAGCTACCAATTTCGCCTTCCTCTCTTTTAAGGCCCTCGGGTTGAACCCTGCACACACACTACACTGCAGACTAAGGTGGGGAACGCCCACGCAAATAACACACAGTGTGGCCATCAGCCGGTGAAAGCTTGTAGCCACACACTGTGCATTTTTTAAATGTTGGTTTTGGCTGGTCAGCCATAATGACACTCCACTCAGCCAAACACTAAACCAACAACGCACACTCACAAGGGTTGGTTAGGCCTACTATACCTCTAAAAAACACAAACTTTCTAAACTACTTTTTTTTTAAACAAACCAACGAAACGATGAAGGGGAGGAAGGGTTGCTCACAAACAACTGCTCTCACACACTAAATATATCTATATATATATCTATATATATATATATATATCTCTATCTATCTATATATATCTATATATATCTATATATATCTATATATATCTATATATATATACATATATATACATATATATATATATCTATATATATCTATATACACCAAACGTTCCACTTACTACACCCAACTTGGAGCTATAGAGACCACGATGCGTATGCATGAAGTGGCAAATGAAATCTGGGGGAAGGTAGGAAATGTGCGGGATTATGGGTAAGGGGAGGAGCTTGGAGCTTATGCTTGATAAAATGTTGCCGGCTCAGATCCGATATGGATCCGAATACCCACAGGTTGCAGATAAATGAAGTTAACTACTTCAGATGTATGATTTTCTGGTGAGGGGTTTTGTTTCCAAGATGACTATACATTATCTCTAATTTTGAGCAGAGTTCAGTGGTTATCCAGGGGATTTTACTGTATTTGAAGACTCATGGTGTGGGAGGGAAAATTTGCCTTGAACTTGAAGGGGTGTACATGTAAGAGCTGTGACAGCACAGCTGGAGTTCTGTAAGTTTGTAATGGGAGACCAGTCAAAGTTTGCTATGTGTTTTGAGGTTTTCTGCATTGATGGTGGATCTGGGTCTAAAGGCACTAGTTTTGGTGACTAATGAATAATTTGGAAGGTTATTGGGGAGTGGTCACTGAATGAGGATGGAAGAACAGATATACATTGGAGATGATGGGAGGGTTGTTAGTGATTAGCAGATCCAGGAAGGAGTGGTTGTTGATTTGGATGGATAGTGTCACTGACTGGCTGCACAAGGTTCATACTGGCTAGGAATTCAGCAATGCCGTTTCTTAGGGACCTAGGCAGTTTAGGTTAAAATGACCTAGAAAAACAATACTTTTATATTAGTGAGCAGCTGAGGTGATAGCAAGAATAAGGGATTTACATTTGAAAGAGACTGTAGGAGCAAGGTAATACAACTGCTATTAAAGGTAACTGTTCCTTCAGAAGGGAAGTTTTAGGACAGGTTGGGTTCAGTACCTTACAAAGCATTTGCTTGAGCAAGGATTGTTGAGTTAAGATGTTTTTAATAAGGAATAAGCGTGCCTCACTGTATCTATTTGCAGGTCTCTTGTCTTGGAGGTATTTGTAGGAGGGAAGTAAATGTTGAAAAATTAGGGTTGTTTTGTTTGAGCCATGTTTCGGTGACAGCTGTGGTATCAGGTGAGTGGATTTGTAAGGAAGGATATTAAGATTTTAGAGACTAAGCATTAATTAAAGCATCTCATCCCAACTAGAATCAATCTATGGAGGTGTGCATGGTGGATGGAGGGTATATACTTAACAGCCCAAGCACAGTAGCAGTCAGGTTAAAACTATAAAAAAGATTAAAAAATTAACTAAAACTAAGCCCTCTTACTTGTTAAAGATATAGGTGTTCAGCTTCAGATCAGAAACAAGTGTGCAAGGTGAACTTCTACTTAAACAAGAGTACCCTTGCAGGCATTCAAGTAAATGCAGCCCAATTCCCTGGGTTAGGAGGAAGAGCTAGTAAATTGCACTCTGCCAAAATGAGGAGTAAGGAAGCTTTGAGTCTTTACTGCCTTATTTTAACACACACAGTGCTTCAGTAATACATTTGAAAAAAAGAACACATGTCTTAAAAGATTCTCCCAGGATCAGCTAGAAATAAGAAGTTATGTACTTACCATAACGTTCCATGTTAGTTGTCTCCTCTCACCTTCTTTCTTGCTGGTTGGGTTCGGAGCCAATCCTCGGCTCCGACTCGGCCATCTTCTAAAGCTCGAGAGCTGTCTACTGGCTCGAGGCCTCCCCATATCCCATGATGCCTGGTGCTAGATACCCAGATCTCGTTTGGTAAGTCCAACTGCAGACATAAAAAGGAAAGAATACTATCCTATAATACATAAACCCTACCTAGAGACTACCAAGTAGAGAGGAATAGCCAGAGAAGACTCAGCCAGTGGAAAAAAACATACAAAACTCTTCTCGGTCTAATAGGATAGGGGGATGGCGGGTGGGATGCAAGAAAGAAGGCGAGAGGAGACAACTAACATGGAACGCTATGGTAAGTACATAGCTTCTTAATGTTAAGTTGTCTATCTTGCCTTCATTCTTGCTGGTTGGGACAGCGTCCTTAGCACCTAAAATCCTGGGTGGCCCATTGGAACAAACTCTTCAGAACAGTGGAACCAAAATCAGCTCTGCCCCTGGAAACCACGTCCAACTTATAATGCAAAATGAAAGTGTGAGGGTTGGCCCATGTGGCCGCTGCACAAATGGATTCCATGGGCAACCTAGCCTGAAAAGCCACAGAAGTGGCTAAAGCTCTGGTGGAGAGACCTTTTGGTTCAACAGGCAATTCTTTATTCCTTAGCTGATAGATAAATGTGATGATGGAAGTCAACCACCTGGATAAGGTTACTTTTGAGACTGGTAGACCTTGTTTACCCTTCAGCATAAGAAAGGAAAAGCTGGTCCGATTTTCTGATGTCCTTAGTCCTACGCAAATAAAAGCGCAGTTGCCTGTGAACATCTAACTGGTGCAACTTATATTCCGCCCTGTCGAGTGGTTGGGAAAAAACACAGGAAGGTCAATGGACTGATTCAAGTTATTCTCAGAAGAGACCTTGGGAAGGATGGAAGGATTTGTCCTGAGAGCAACCCTGTCATTGTGGAACACTAGGTACGGAGGACGGATACACAGAGCCTGGAGTTCCGAAACTCTTCTGGCTGAAGTAATAGCTACCAGAAAGAGAGTTTTCCAAGATAAAAACTTCAAAGAACAAGAAGCTGCAGGTTCGAAGGGGGGCAAAATTAGAGAAGCTAGAATCAAATGTAGATCCCACGGAGGTGGAGGATCTCTCACTGGGGGCCTGAGCAGAGTGGTCCCTTTGAGGAAAGCTTTGCAAAGCGTATGAGACATTATATTACTTCCCGACAGGCCAACGTGAAAATTTGAAATTGCAGCTAACTGAACTCTAATTGTAGCGGAAGTGGATCCAGCATGAAAGAGTTCCGCAAGAAATTCCAATATGTGGTGTACCTGGGCTGAAAAGGGGTCTATACTCTTACCCTCTGCCCAGGACAAAAAACGTTTCCACTTACTAGCGCAAGTTTTTCTAGTTGCAGACTTGTGCGATGATAAAATGATTTCACGCACAGAATGGGAGATATCAGGAAGCCTGGCTAAGGTTGGAAGTGGAGCAACCAAGCAGTGAGCTGGAGAGATTGTAGGGAATGGTGCAGCCCGCCCGATTTGATGGATCTGAAGGTCTGGAACTGGGTCCAGAATCCAAGGCTGCTCGAGAAGATGATGATGCAGGAACGGGAACCATATTTGTCGAGGCCACTAAGGAGCAATGAGGATCATTTTGCAGCCCAATACGGTAGCTTTCTGTATCAGCTTGGGGATTAGGGGAAAGGGAGGGAATGCATACAGAAGTCCCTGAGGCCAATTGCGGACTAGAGCGTCTCTGAGGGAATGTCCTGGAAGTGGAAGGAGAGAGAAGAAATTGCTGCACTTGCTGTTGAACGGGGTGGCAAAGAGGTCGCAGCAAGGCTGTCCCCATTTGCAGAAGATTTGATCCGTCACTACCTGATTCAGAGACCACTCGTGAGGCATGAGAATTGCTCTGCTAAGCCTGTCTGCTAGGACGTTGGATTTCCCAGGGATGTGCGTTGCGGTAAGAAACCGCTGGGAAGAGATTGCCCACTGCCAGAGTCTGAGTGCTTCTCGACATAGGGGGTAGGACCTGGTTCCGCCCTGCTTATTGATGTACCACACGACTGACATATTGTCTGTTTGAATTGCAATGGTCCCGGTGGGAAGAGAGTCCTGAAGAGCTTGCAACGCTAAAAGCACGGCCCTCATCTCCAAGACGTTTATGTGCAGATGGTACTCTTGAGGTTGCCAGGTGCCCTGGACGGTTCTGCCCTGATAATGCCCCCCCCCCCCAATCGATCAGGGAGGCATCCGTTGTCACCGTAGCAACTGGAGGGGGAAGTACAAATGGTCTGCCCTGGGGCACTGATGTGGAGACCATCCACCACGCAAGGTGCTTTTTGCATGCTTCTGTGATAATAATCAAGTGAGACATGGGAAGCTGCTGGAAGGACCACTGAGTAAAAAGCAGCCACTGGAGGATCCTCCTGTGAAAACAAGCCAGAGGGACGAGTATGATCGCTGCTGCCATGAGACCCAGGGTTTGGAGGACGAATCTGGCTTGAATTCTCTTGCATCCTAACAAGACCTGAACCTGTTGGCGAATGACTAACACCCTGTCTGGTGGAAGGCTGGCTGACCTGTCTTTTGTATTTAAATTTGCACCTATAAGGTGATAGATTGACAGGGCGACACTGCAGATTTTTCAAAATTTATTGTGATACCTACTCTGGAGCAAGTCTGGATTGTGTTGTCCCTGGCTCGCAGAAGGTGATGCCTGGTGGTAGCAGTGAGGAGCCAGTCGTCTAGATATGGAAACACCTGGAATCCTTGCCAGCTCAGGTGAGCAGTAACTACTGCCATACATTTGGTAAACACCCTGGGGGCTGTGGCGAGACCAAAGGGCAGAGCTCTGAACTGATAATGGCTGGCTCCCAGCCGGAAGTGGCGGAATCTTCTGGAGCGCCTGTCCATTTTGATGTGGTAGTACGCATCCTGAAGATCTATGGAGCACATCCAATTGTCCTGACCCAGAAAGGGTAAAATGGACTGTAGCATGACCATCCGAAACTTCGTTCTTTGAACAGACCTGTTTAGTCTGCCGTGATCCAGAATGGGTCTCCAGTCCCCTGTCTTTTTTGGTACCAAAAAGAAGCTAGAGTAAATTCCGGATCCTTGCTGGTCTGCTGGGACTTGCTGGATGGCCCTTTTTCATAGCAGTTTTGAAACGTCTTGAACTGCTTGATCCCTTATATTGGCTGGAACATCTGGAAGGGACTTGTTTAACAATAAGGGAGTGCGAACAAAGGGAATTCTGTAGCCTCCGGATATAACAGACTTTACCCATTTGTCTTGTGTTATTGTCTTGCCAGGCTCTTGGGTACAGCGATAATCTTCCCCCGATTGCCTCCAGAGGTGGGCAGCCGGGCAACCCTTCAGGGATGCTGGAATGGCTTGTCAGAGAAGGATTCTCTGCTGCCCTGGTTTTGCGGACACCCTCTTCCACGACGGCAGTGTCTTGTTATTGTTCCCTCCTCTGCCCCTGGATGGGAACTCATCACGTGTGTCCGGCAAGGCTCCCTGGGATTTCCGGAACCACATCTTTCCACTCTTCTGACCCTTAAGATATGGTCTGGAAGGAGTGGAAAAACGGACTCCCACAGCAGAGAGAATCTTGCCTTCCTGCACACACCTGGTAAGGGTGTCCTTCACCTGTGATCCAAAGAGAGAGGAACCAAAGGGGGTGTTGGTGAAAGACGCTCTGAAAGGTTCTGCAAAGTTACAAAGCTGCATCCAAGCATGCCTCCTTAGGGCGACGCCTGTGCCTGCGGCTCTACTCGCACCATTGGCTGCATAAGAAATGAGCCTCATGGAGGAGTTCACCACTGAATTAAGAGTCAGCAGCTGAGAGGCTGCCTTAGCCTGGGCCCCCACAGCTGATGGATCTTGGAGGGTATCTCCAAGCTCTTTAAAGAGATCCCTTTGAAGACGGGTAAAGTGGCACAAATAATTCAGAGACTTCATGGAGAAAGTCGCTGAAGAAAACATCCGCTTCCCATATCTGTCCATCATCCTGGAGGGGGATGGACAGATGAAGAAGTTTCAGCCAACTCCTTCTTAGTGGCCGCCGCTACCACCATGGCATCAACGGGAACACCTTTGGTCAAAAAATGCTTGTCTTGTGGTGCAGTCATGAATTTTGCAGGTCTTCTAGGGGTCATCGAGGTTGTCAGATCACAACTTGGAGAGAGTGGTCAGCAGGCTTTTGAAATCGCAGGCCCTAACTAAGATGTTGTCTAGCCCCCCCTCAACAGGGTTCGGCTCCATCCTTGTCTGCAGTCATTCCTCCTCAGACTCCTCCCTTTAGTTCAGAGCCGGAGCTCGTTGGGGTTCGAATCGTGGAAACGGCACCGATACCTTCTCCTTCGGTTCCGTCGTCTGCTCCGATCACTTCCTTGGTACCGTCCTTGGAGGGATCTGGGCACCGAGACTCCATTGTCGGCTCCCAGGGGGCGAGTGGCATCGGACCCTTGTCCGACCCTGTTCTCCCCCTCGGAGCTTCGGCGCAAGTGAGCTCGGCTCCTACATCGGTTTCGGAGCCGACCCCTCTGTGCAGAGAGGAATTCCGGTCTCTTCGGAACCAGAGCCGTCTCAGCATCCGAGCAGGGACGCCTTCGAGGTCATGAGGAGTGTGCTGGCCCCTGAGTCAGCCCCACGATCATCCCCTTTGGCTCCTCCCACTATGGTGCTTGCGCCTGCCTCTGCCCCTCCCCCAGACCTCAAACGTGGGGAACCAATGCTCCAGGGCACACCTTTGGGTGTATCTTCCTCTTCCGAGGCCTCCCCTGATCATTCAGAGGAGCCACCTCATAAGAGGAAATGCAAGAGGAAGCATGTTGACTCCCCTGAGTCTGTCACATCAGATACCGACAGAGGATTCGGAAGGGTCTCCGAGGTCCCCCTCTGAAGATGTCTCATTCTCAGACGTCCTTGAGATGCTTAGGCAGAGGGGGAACTGGTCTACCCTTAGCCCTTCTGAGGATGAGTCGGTATTCCTGGATGCATTTGGACCCCGACCTTCCACCTCCTGGGTGTCTCCGCCTTTCGACCCACTCATGTCTGTGGTGGCTCGAAAGGCGTGGTCAGCTCCAGACACAGTGGAACCGACCCCTAGAAGACCTGCAAAATTCTATTTGCTTGCAACTACTGTTTTTTGATTATTCTATATTGCATGATTACATAAGTTTATGTTTTGCCTTACTTCTGGGGGCACCTGACATCTGGGTCAAGAAAAACTGAAGAAGATGGTGTCGGCTGGCTCTTTTATACCCCTGCCGCACTGACGTCAGGGAAGAAGCGACGACAACAGACGCCGGACCTACACTTTGGAATTCGGCTGACCGAGGACCTGCCTGACGGCAGGATAACCCGTCTGTTATGACTGCAGCTGTATGAACACTCGAACATCTACATTTATGGTAGGTACAAAACTGTACTTTTACTGGCTCGAGGCCTCCCCATATCCCATGATGCCTGGTGCTAGATACCCAGATCTCGTTTGCTGCTTCTGCTGCGAGGTTGTTTTACTGGCTCAGGTCGTATATTTTATTATCTGTTTTTTGATAAAAAAAACTAGCAGGTTTGGTGTAGTTTATTAATCATAGTATACTATCTTTCTTGGGGTATCTTTGTTTAGGTATATATTCTTTCCTTACCTGTATTCCCTTTCCCTTCAGAAAACTCGTTTCAGTTAGAGAGAGTCCCCCCCCCCCCTCTTTTCTGAAGTAGCCGTTTAAGTTAGAGGCTAACCTATTTTTTCCTTTTAAAAAAATATATATATATATAGTTAGTATTTACTTAGTTTAGTCTTTTGTTGTTGTTAGACTATTGTGAGTATACTTGACTGTTTCTGAGTGTGGTAATTTTGTGTGTGTCAGTTACTATACTAAAATTGTTATAGTTGTGTTTTTTGTCTGGTATTCCTTTAGCTATGTCTAAGGATACCAAGGTATCCGGATTCAAGAAGTGTGAGTCATGCTGTCAGAAGATGTCTCTGACAGATGGTCACACTTTTGTCTACTGTCTCGGCGTCGTGCACCTGCAGGACTCTTGTTCGGTTTGCCATGCTTTCAGTCCAGGAGTCCTGCAGGAGCGTAGGAATAAGTTAATCCTACAGGGTTTGCTCAAACCCGAGGAATCCCCGGCTAAGGCTCAGCCCGTGAAGTGCTCCAAGCCACCTAAACCTTCGACTCCCAGTTTGGAGGAGTTGTTAGGTGAAGCTGCTACTTCTGCCTCTGTTCCGACTGGAACTGATGTGCCTGCCTCTCAGGCGATTCCGACATGCACTTCGGAGCTGGCAGGGAGACGAAAGAGATCTAGGTCTCCCTCCCTGGAGTCGATAAGGCTCGGCTCCGAGGTCTCCTCTGCTCCAATCGGAGCGCAGTCATCGGTCCAAGTGGCTGCTTCCAAAATGTCCTTGGTAGGAACCCCCCTGAGGAAAGCTGCAGAGGTAGCTGTGGCCCTTGTGGAGTGGGATCTGATGCTTGAAGGCACAGCTTTTCCATGAAATGAGTAACAAAAGCATATGCAGTGGGCTATCCATTTTGAGATTGTCTGTTTGGAGATGGCCTTTCCTTGAGCACCTGTAGCACAGGACACAAAGAGTTGCTCGGATTTCCTGAATGGCTTTGTCCTGTCCAAATAATAACAAAGTTGTCTGTGAATGTCCAAGGAATGCAGTAGTCTTTCCCCTTTGTTTTATGGGTTAGGGTAAAAGGTAGGTAAGTGGATAGTCTGATTCAAGGCTACACTGGATACTACCTTTGGCATAAAGGCAGGGTTGGTTCGTAAGGAAACTCTGTCCTGATGGAAAATGATGAAAGGTTGCACAGCCATGAGGGCCTGTAGTTCCGAAACCCTGTGTGCTGAGGTGATAGCCAGAAGGAAGGCTGTTTTCCATGACAAGTATTGTAGTTCTGTTGAAGCAGCTGGCTCAAATGGAGGAAGGGTCAGCTTTTCCAATATGAAGTTGAGGTCCCAAGCAGGGACTGGTGGTTTTCTTGGGGGTTTTATATTCTTTGCCCCTCTGAGGAACTGTCTTAAGAGAGGATGAGAGAATAAAGGAGGATCTGTGTTGTATTGTGCAGAAATGGCTGAAGCGTGGATTTTGATGGAGGAGAAGGAAAGTCCACTGTTTAACATCTCAGCTAGGTACTGTAAAATTTGAGGTAAATTTATTACCCAAGGATTCTGGACCTTTTTCTGATTCCAGGCACAAAATCGTTCCCATTTGGCGGAGTAGGCTTTTCTAGTAGAAGGTCTTCTGGCCTCCAAGATGACATCCTGCACCTCCTTGGAGAGGAGGGTCTGTTGGGAAATCAAGGGATTCTCCATGCAGCTAGATTTAGGGTTTTGAGCTGGCTGTGAAGAGTTTTGAAGTTGTGCTGGGACAACAGAAGAGGCACTAGAGGTAGGATCCATGGTGGGGAATGTGTCAGGCTTTTCAGGAGCAGATACCAGTGTTGTCTTGGCCAATCTGGAGCAATGAGAATAATTTTCGGCCTCTCTGCTCTGGCTTTTAATAGAACTTTGGGCAGCAGAGGAAGAGGCGGAAAGGCATAGACTGTCAACGTTGTCCAATTGAAAGTCAGTGCGTCCACTTTCCAGGCCTGTGGATGATAGGTCCTTGAGCAAAATTTTTTCAATTGGTAATTTCTGTGGGTAGCAAAGAGATCTAGGTCTGGCTGTCCCCATGCCCGAGTTATCTTTGCGAAAACTTGAGGATGCAACTTCCATTCGTGTGGATCTGTTATATTTCTGCTTAGGCTGTCTGCCAGTGTGTTTTCCTTCCCTGGCAGGAATTGTGCCTGAAGTTGGATTTGCAATTCCAGAGCTGTGTTCCATAGGGTCATGGCTAGTCTGCACAGGGGGTATGAATGAGTTCCCCCCTGTTTGTTTATGTACCACATCACTGTGGTGTTGTCTGTCCTTATCAATAGCTGGCCTGGATGCAGTAGGTCTTTGAAGGCCATAATAGCATTTTGCACTGCTAGCATTTCCTTTTGGTTGATGTGTAGGTGCTTCTCTTTTTGGGACCATTTTCCCTGAATGCACTGATCTGTCATGTGTGCCCCCCAGGAGTATTCCGAGGCGTCTGTTGTGATGATTTCAGTTGCTTGAGGTACGCAGAAAGGGAGACTTATGTTTCTTTGGCATGCTTGAGCCCACCACAGAAATTCCTTTTGAAGACGTGGAATGAGTGGTATAAAGTACAGTTTTGTACCTACCATAAATGTAGATGTCCGAACAGGATAGCATCTGCAGTCATAACAAATGGGTTGTCCTGTCGTCAGGCAGCCCTTGATCGGCGGATTCCAAAGTCTGGGTCCGGCTTCGGCTGATGTTGCACTTCACCCGACGTCATCTCTGCTGGTCTTCGGGTATAAAGGCATCAGCCGACGCCATTTTCCTCAGTGTTTCTTGCCCCAGATGCCAGTTGCCCTCTTGGAAAGCTAAATTTTGGATAAATGCCAATGTTTCCAAAATAGTAGAAGGCAAACACAAAAAATAAGCATGTATGTACATATATACAAACAAATACACCATAAGAGACTCCCCCCCAGCAGCTATTAGGAGGGTACATACCCTAGGAGTACCACAGAGGGGAAGGAGGGTGGGTAATCCTGACTGCAGATGCTATCCTGTTCGGACATCTACATTTATGGTAGGTACAAAACTGTACTATGTCCTTCAAGGATGCATCTGCAGTCATAACAAATGGGTAGAATACCATAGCCAAACTAGGGGAGGAGGAAGAAGAATTATGGTGTAGTTAGGATCCCTTGCAATACAGCAGTGGCAAACCCTGCTCGGGATCTAGAGTATAGAGGTAAATTGTAATGCTTGGCAAATGTATGCACGGAGGTCCAAGTAGCCGCCTCAATGTCCTTGGTTGCCACTCCTCGTAAGAAAGCTGTGGTAGTGGCTGTAGCCCTTGTAGAATGAGGTCTTATGTTCTGTGGAATTGGTTTTCCATGGTAGGAGTAACAGAATCTTATGCAATTTCCTATCCATTTGGAGATTGTCTGTTTGGAAATTGCTTTTCCTTCCCTTCCTGTTGCATAGGCTACTAAAAGCTGGTCAGTTTTTCTGTTACTCTTGGTTCTGTCCAGGTAGTAGCGTAACTGTCTATGTACATCCAAGGTATGCAGCAGTCTTTCCCCCCTGTTCTGTGGATTGGGAAAGAAGGTAGGTAGGTGGATTGCCTGGTTTAAAGACACTCTGGATACCACCTTAGGCATAAATGTAGGATTAGTTCTCATGGACACTCTATCTTGATGGAAGATTAGGAAGGGCTGTACTGCCATTAAGGCCTGTAGTTCCGAAACCCTCCTTGCTGAAGTAATTGCCAGTAGGAAAGCAGTTTTCCATGATAGGTGTTGAAGATCTGCTGTTGCTGCTGGTTCAAATGGAGGAAGTGTCAATTTTTCTAGCACAAAGTTAAAGTCCCATGCTGGTAATGGTGGTTTCCTAGGAGGTTTTACATTCTTGATCCCTCTGAGGAACTGCCTGAGTAGAGGATGCGAAAAGACAGGTTGATCGAGGCTGTATTCTGCGGAAATAGCTGATGCATGTATCTTGATGGAGGAATAGGACAGGCCTGTATGTAGAAGCTCTGCCAAGTACTCCAGGATGTTAGCAATATCTATGTTTGACACATCTTTTCCTATTTCAGTACTCCAAATGACAAACCTTTTCCATTTTCCTGCATAGTTCCTTCTTGTTGAAGGTCTGCGGGCTTCAAGGATAATGTCTTTAACCCTTTGGGATAAGTCTGGGTTAGTTGCTGTTATGTGATGTTCCAGGCAGTCAGTTGCAAGGTTTTTAGGTTTGGGTGCATGATGTTGTAATTGTTCTGCGTTAACATCAAAGGCATCAGGGGCATTGACCACATTCTCCCCTGAGACATGATCCTCAGCAATGGATACCAGTGTTGTCTTGGCCAATTCGGAGCTATCAGAATTATCCTTGGATGTTCCTCTTTGATTTTCAGTAGTACCTTGTACATCAAAGGAAGAGGTGGGAATGCATATGCTGTCAGGCCTTTCCAACTGAAGGATAGAGTCCACCTTCCATGCAAGTGGGTGGTATGTCCTTGTGCAGAATTTTTTGAGCTGGTGATTGAGTGGGGATGCGAATAGGTCTATTTGTGGCATTCCCCATTTCTTTGTGATGGCCTTGAAGGTGTCCGGGTGTAGCATCCATTCGTGAGCATCCGAGGTGGTTCTGCTTAACATGTCTGCTAGGGTGTTTTCTTTCCCCGGCACAAATATTGCCTGTAACTGGATGTTGTAGCTCAGAGCCATATTCCAAAGGTCCAGAGCCATTCTGCATAGGGGTATGAATGAGTGCCTCCCTGTTTGTTGATGTACCACATGACTGTGGTGTTGTCTGTCCTTATCATTAAATGGCCTTCTTTGAGGAATGGTCTGAATTTCTGGATTGCTAGTTTTACTGCCAGCATTTCTTTTGGTTTATGTGCAGGTGCAGCTGGTCTGGAGTCCACAATCCTTGTATGCATTTGTCCAACATGTGCCCCAGCCTAGGTCTGAGGCGTCCGTTGTGATGGTTTGGTTTGCTTGAAAGTTGTGGAAGGGCAAGCCTGGGTTTGACTGGCATGCTTGAGCCCACCATAGGAACTCTTGTTTCAGGCATGGGATTAGTGGGATTTCGGTTTCTAAGCTGTGCCTGTGTTGAGACCATAAATTCTTTAGGTACCACTGTAGCTTTCTCATATGCAGTCTGGCATGGGGACCAGGATTATGCATGATGCCATGAAGCCCAAGGCCTGCAGTACTTTTCTTGCTGTTAGTTTGTTCTGCTTTGTTAATGCCAAGAAGTAAAGAGGGAGTTGTTCTTGTTTTTCTGCAGTTAGGAATGCCATTTGTTTTACTGTGTCCAATTCCGCACCCAAGAATGTTCTTGTCTGGGATGGTATCAGTCTTGACTTTTTAAATTGACTGTGTATCCCAGGGCTTGTAGTAAGCAAATGACTCTTTGTAAATCTGTTGTCAGCTTGCTTTTGTTGTCCGCTTGTAACAGGCAGTCGTCCAGGTATGGATAAATTTGGATTCCCTGTAGCCTGCAATGAGCGATTACTGATGCCAGGCATTTTGTGAATACTCTGGGCGCAGTAGATAAGCCAAAGGGCAATGCTGAGAATTGATAATGCTCTGATCCTGCAAGAAATCTGAGGTATCTTCTGCAATTTGGTCGTATGGGGACGTGCAGGTATGCCTCCTTGAGATCTAGAGTTACCAGCCAACACTCCTTGCCCAGCATGGGAAGAAGTTGCTGTAGGGTCAGCATTTTGAATTTTGGGACAATGATGTATATGTTTAAGACGGACAGGTCGAGAATAGGCCTCCAACTTTTCTCTTTTCTTGGTACTAGGAAGAATCTGGAGTAGAATCCTTTGCCCTGTTCTGTTATTGGTATTCTTTCCACAGCTCTCATCTTTGTTAATTGAGCTATCTGCTTTAGAGCTTCTGTTTTTTGATTTGGAGGTAGGTTTGGCATTCCTCTTTTTACTGGTAAGGTGTGGAAGTGGAACCTGTAGCCTGGGTCTATGGTTTGCAAAATCCACTTGTCTTTTGTGATATAGTGCCAATTTTTCGAAAATAAGGCTAACTTTCTGCCTAAAGGGGCTGCTATTTGCTCCCTGGTAGGCGGTGTCAGAGCCAAGTCACTGTGATTGTCCTGTTGCAGTGGCAGTGGTTGTGTCTGTGCCTCGCTGGTTATTGCCTTGCCACTGGCGTCCTCTGTAGGCACCTCCTCTGGATTGATTTCTGCCCCTAGGCGTCTATTCCTGCCTCTTTGAGATTTTGAGGAGTCTGGAAAGGACCAATTTTGGCAGGCCAGTTCCTGTTAAACCTTGGGGGCTGAACCTGTAAGAAATCCTTAACTGTTTGTACAGATTTTGCCTTCTCTTCCATTTTCTTCATTACTTGCTGAGCAGGGGTACCAAATAGACTGGCCTTATCCATAGGAGCATCTAACAGCTTTGCTTTAACATGATCCGGCAAGACCTGTTCTTTCAACCATGCATGCCTTCTTATCACTGTGCCAGTCATGGCTGATCTAAATGAAGCCTCCAGTGCATCATAGCCACATTTTAAAGAATGGTTACTAACCTGCTGAATGTTATTCACCATTTCTAAAACATATTTCTTATCTAAGGAGTCATCAGAGGACAGCTTCTTAGTTAACTGATCAAGCATAAACTCTTGGTATTGGATCATATGAAACTGACAGTTTAAAGCTCTAGCTGAGAGAGTAGCACAGGTGTAAACTTTTTCCCCATCTCTCTAAGGACCTGGATTCCCTTTCAGAAGGGAGAGGGTTTTTGCTGAGGTCGGCTACTGCCTTAGGCCCCTGGGATATAGTCTCAGGATCTGCAAGTGGGGCCTTGTATAGGTGGTGATGAGTGTCTGGCACCCTGTAAAATCTATCTGGTTTGGCAGGGGCTGGAGGTAAAGTATCAGGAGCAGTGCAAACATCATTAAATGCATCATCCACAACAGGCAGAACTGGAGGTATAGCTAAGGGCCTATGTTGTGGTAAGTGCAGAAAGGTCCTAAGCCTTTTCCTTGAATCTGAGAAATCTTGTCCCTGCCATTGGAATTGTTCTCTCATGGCGTGTAACGGTTCCCCAAAGGAAAATTCCTCTGGTGGAGAGGCAGATGGAATGGATTCTTCAGCATCGGAATCTTCATAAGTAGAAAAAGGAGCCTCTGGCTGATCTGTAATGTCTGAGTCATCCAAGAATCATCAGAGGACACTGGCTCGGGGCTCTGCTCTAGGTCTCTTTTCTGGAGGCTGAGAGGCCCTGTCTGGGTGAGATTGGGATCCCCTAATTAAGGAGATTAAATCCTCTGCCAGACTAAGCATTTGTGAACTAGAAGTGGGCCTGTGTGAGGGGGGCTTAACAGGCACTGATTTAACAGTTTTAGCTGCTTTAGCCCTGGCAAAGGCCTTTATAGACATGGCTGCAGGAGGCCTAGCAGCACCACGTGCTGGGGTAGAGACATCCAAAGGGATGGTGTCTGATAATTCACTAGGAACCACAGTAGTAGGCAAAACTTCAGAGGCCGATTCAACTAAGGTAGCAGGAGCCTCGGTAGTAGTCATGGATTCGCTGAAGATTGACCCGTTTCTCGGTTTCGGCGAAACCGAGACACTCATGCTTGCTTAACCGTGGTTTCGGCGAAACCGCGAAAGTGTCGGTCTTTTCTTTCGTTTTTAACAATTTGGGTAGTCGGAGGATCCGGCGGCATAATGTACGCAAAATATGAGCGAAAAACTGTTCAGCAAACTCCGACCGCGCCTAAGCGTTCGTCGGTTGAAGGAAGCACAGGCTAAACAGGCTGCTACGTCGTGGTCTGGGCCTAAACAAGGTAGGCAGTAAGAGTGGAAATCTTTGAGGTATTTGTTTCCCACAAGTTAAACAGTTATTTACTTTTTCTGACATCGGCTGAGGCAAGAAAGAGTCCCCAATGGGGTACTTAGCTTTTTAGAAGTCTTCGAAGTAGTATTCGGTAGTAGTAATCTCTGGATCTGACCGACCGGCACTTGCGAACAGCTTCTGCTTCGGGCGCCACGCGGCAAGAAAGACTGAGGAAATTGGCGTCGGCTGATGCCTTTATACCCGAAGACCAGCAGAGATGACGTTGGGTGAAGTGCGACATCAGCCGAAGCCGAAGCCGGACCCAGACTTTGGAATCCGGCCGACCGAAGGGCTGCCTGACGACAGGACAACCCATTTGTTATGACTGCAGATGCATCCTTGAAGGACATTTGTTTCCAAACTGTGGCTGTGTTGAGACCATAAGTTTTTTAGGTACCGTTGAAGTTTCCTCATATACAGCTTTGCACATGGGATCAGAAGGATGCAAGATGCCATGAATCCCAGAACCTGCAGGACTTTCCTTGCAGTCAGCCTGGTGAAGGTTGCCATTTTGCTGAAGTATTGAGATAGTTGCCCTTGTTTGTCTGGCGTGAGGTAGGCCATCTGGGTGGTTGTATTCAAGCTGGCACCCAGGAAAATTATTTTTTTGAGAGGGTATTAGTTTTGATTTCTTTTTGTTGACTGTGTATCCCAGAAAGTTAAACAGTTTTATAACAAACGCCAGGTGTTTCAGAAGTATGTCCTTGCTGTCCGCTTGGATCAGGCAGTCATCCAGATATGGGTATATTTGTATTCCTTGAAGTCTGCAGAAGGCAATTACTGATGCCAGGCATTTCGTAAACACTCTGGGCGCAGTAGATAAGCCAAAGGGCAATGCAGAGAATTGATAATGGGTTGAACCTGCAAGAAATCTGAGGTATCTTCTGCAATCTTGTCTGATAGGGACATGCAGGTATGCCTCCTTGAGGTCCAACGTTACCAGCCAAGACTCCTTGCCCAGCATGGGAAGAAGCTGCTGTAATGTCAGCATCTTGAATTTTGGTACCTGTAAATATGTGTTTTGGATGGATAGGTCTAAAATAGGTCTCCAATCTTTGTCTTTCCTTGGTACCAGGAATAGTCTGGAATAAAACCCTTGACCTTGTTCTTTTGCAGGTACCTCTTGAATAGCTTTCATGTCCATGAGAGCTGAAATTTGTTTTTGTGCCTCTGCCCTTTGATTTTGTGGCAGGTTTGGCATGCCTCTCATTTTTGGAAGGGTGTGAAAGTGGAATCTGTAGCCTCTGTCTATAATGTCCAGAATCCATTTGTCTTTTGTGACAATATGCCAATTTTTTGAGAATAATGCCAGTTTTCCGCCCAAAGGTGCTGCCATTAATGCTTTGCTTGGCAGGTAAAGGGGGAAATCATTGTGTCTGCTTTCTGAATGACTGTGATCTATCTTCTCCACCTCTTGGGGTTGGTGCTTGCCATTGTCTGGCTCTGAATGATCCTTGAGATTGCCCTCTACCCCTCGGGCGTCTGTATCTGCCCCTCTGAGGTCTGTCCGTGGCTGGAAAGGACCAATTTTTTGAAGGCCAGTTTCTTCTGAAACGTGGAGGTTGTACCTGCAGGAAATCTTTCACTGTTTGCATTGATCTCGCTTTTTCCTCCATTTTCTTTAGTACCTCCTCAGCTTTAACACCAAACAATACATCTTTTTGAAGAGGTGCATCTAGTAATTTAGCTTCGACATGATCTGGTAAGGCTTGCTCTTTGAGCCAAGCATGTCTACGTATGACAGACCCTGTAACAGCAGCTCTACATGAGGCCTCTAAAGCATCAAAACCACATTGCAAGGTATGTTTACCCACTTGCTCTGCACCATGCAATAAATCCTGCAACTCTTTTAAATCTGGTTGTTCTGGTTGTGTCATTTTGCATTTCAACTGAGCTAACAAAAACTGTTGATACTTTAACATATGAAACTGACAGTTTAATGCCCTCATGGTTAAAGTGGCCGAGGTATACACCTTTTTCCCCCACCTTTCTAAAGCTCTGGAATCTCTCTCTGAAGGTAATGGGTTTTTAGCAGTAGAGGCCTTAATTCCCTTGGGACCCTGTGAAATAGTTTCTGGGTCAGCAGTATGGCTTTTGTATAGGAACTGGTGTGAATCAGGAACCCGGTAATACCTGTCTGGTTTAACAGGAGCTGGAGGTAAAGAATCTGGGTTGAGGCTGGCTTCTGTGTACACATCAACAAATATATCTAAAACAGGAGGGATAGCCAGGGGCCTATGCTGGGGGAGCAAGAGAAAATCCCTGAGCCTTTTCTTGGAATCTGAGTAATCTTGGCCTTCCCAGTGAAAGTGTTCCCTCAAAGTATGCAGGGTTTCCCCAAAAGAGTAGTCCTCAGGGGGGGAGACAGAGGGAATAGACTCCTCTGCATCAGAGTCTTCAAAAGGAGAATAGGTATCCTCAGAATGCTCAGAGGTAATAGAAGCTTGATCTGAGGAAGGATAGTCTTCCTCTAATCTGGGCCTTTTGTCCGTGGGGGGTTGAGATCCCCTGATAAGAGTAATCAAATCCTCAGCCATTTTGAGCATCTGTTTTTTAGGCATGGGGCCTTGAGAGGGGGTCTGAGGTCCCTGCTTTTTAGTTTTCATGGCTGCTTTAGATTTTGTGAAAGCTTTAATAGAGAAGGAGGAAGGCCTGAAGACACCTTGAGAAATGGCAGGCCTGTCTAAACTCTGAGTTTCCCCGCCAAGAGTGGCATCGATATCTGTAGTTGGAATGGGGAAAAGGAGCCTGCAACCTCGGGTACTGAAGACACCGGTAATGAAGTGTCATCAGTACTCAGGGGCTGCGTAGGCGCCTCGCTGAGAACCGGTAGTCGGCCTTAGCGTGGTGTCAGTAGAAGTCGCGGACCTCGTATGTCGGTCCTTATCTTTGCGTCTTTTACTCAAAACTGGAGTCGGAGTATCCGACGACATAATATAATTAAATTTTTTACCAAAATATTGAAGGGCGAACTCCGCCCGACACTTAATAGTGCGTTTGTTGAATCTAGCACAAAAACGGCCGGCCGAGATGTCGTGGTCTGGGCCTAAGCAAGGAATGCAGAAAGAGTGGAAATCCTTATGCGGTATTTGCTTCCCACATGAAATGCAATTATTAACTTTGTCTGACATCGGTCTGAGGCAAGAAAAGTTTCCCCAACGGGGTACTTAGCTTTCAAGAAGACTTCGGCTGAAATATTTTCGTAAATCTCAGGAGCTGGCCGACCGGCACTTGCGAACTGCTTCTGCTTCGGGCACCGCGCGGCAAGAAAGACGGAAGAAGATTGTGTCGGCTGGCTCTTTTATACCCCTGCTGCACTGACGTTGGGGAATAAGCGACGACAACCGACGCCGGACCTAGACTTTGGAATTCGGTCGACCGAGGACCCGCCTGACGGCAGGATAACCCGTCTGTTATGACTGCAGCTGTATGCACGATGAACATCAGCTCTCGAGCTTTAGAAGATGGCCGAGTCGGAGCCGAGGATCGGCTCCAAACCCAACCAGCAAGAATGAAGGCGAGATAGACAACTTAACATTTGCTTTTACTTTCATTCAGTTAAAGATTGAATTGCTGATAAAGAATAAGGGAGGTCAGGACCAACAACAGATTCCCTCTACGCAGTCAACAGCAAGTGTTCGTAAGAAAGTTAGGGAAGCAAATTAGCCACAGAAAGTGCAATGAAATAACTTTATGCATGCATTAGTTTAGGAAGGGAGAGATACTTACAGATAGAGGGGAAGCAATCCAATTATATTACAGAAGGTACAAAAGATCAACGCATTCATCTCAGTGAAAAAAAAGAAGTTATTTCTTACCATAACGTTCCATCTGTGTTGTTGATCTTCTTTCATTCATCACTGATGGGTTCAGTTCCGAGCCCTCGGAACAGAGTCAACCTAATACCAAGCTCGCGTCAGCCAAAAAAAACTCTTGAGCTAAGCTTTTACCCATAGTGCCTTTCTCCCGGTTACCTCAGATCGAGTTTGCACATCTTGTATTAGTAAAGCAGAGGTCATTTCTGCACAAATGCCCTAACTCACCACTTGGAGCCAAAGTATCCCCCAGGAGCCTTTGGAGGGGGGGGGGGGAGAGGGGGGGAAGTGATGAATAAAAGTAGATCAACAACACAGATGGAACATTATGGTAAGACATAACTTCTTTATCTGATGTTGTTCATCTTCTTTCCATTCATCACTAATGGAACAGAATCCCCAGCGACCTTGTATTCCTTGGATGGCCCTTAAGGAAGAACGTTCCTGAGCACCACTGAGCCAAAGGCAGCTCTCCCTCTGGCGACCACATACAATTTGTAATGATTAATAAATGTGTGGGGGTTATCCCATGTGGCTGCTGCACAAATATCATCCACAGAGGCTCTCGAATGGAAGGCTACAGACGTTGCCATAGATCTGGTAGAGTGAGCTTTAACATTCCGTTGTATAGTTTTTTTCGCAAGTGAATTGATGTAGTGTATGCAGTCCCTTAGCCATTTAGATAAAGTGACCTTGGAGACAGAATTTCCCATTCTAGGTCCAGAGAAGGAAATGAAAAGTTGGTCAGTTTTATGTAATGCTTTGGTTCTGTCTAAATAAAACCTCAGTTGCCTGTGTACATCCAAAGAATGTGGACAGTATTCCCTTTATTAATAAAATTTGGGAAAAATACTGGCAAATCAATGGTCTGATTAATGGAGAAATCTGAAATAAATTTGGGGAGAAAAGATGTGTTTGTCCGGAGTGATACTCTGTCCTTGTGGAAGATTAAATAGGGCCTTTTAATGCATAATGCCTGAAACTCTGAAATTCGTCTTGCTGATGTGATGGCTACCAGGGAAAGGGACTTCCAAGATAAGAATTTGAGGTCACACTTTGCTGCAGGTTCAAAAGGAGGTTGAGTTAAGGACTGAAGAACTAACATGAGGGTCTATATGGCTCTATAGGCTGTCTGACTGCACACCTAATGTGAGAGATTACTTTAAGAAAGGTTTTGCATAACCTAAGAGATGAGGAAAGAATTACGAAACCCATCATGAAAGCTAGACATAGGCGCTAGATGTACTCGTATGGTAGAAGCTGCAGCTCCATCTTCGAAGAATTTTGACAGATACTGTAAAACTCCTGTAACTGGAGCCAAGCAGGGGGCTAGCCTTCCTTTCTTAGACCAAATAGAGAACCTCTTCCATTTGCCAAGATATAGTCTTCTGGTGGATGGTTTGTGTGAGGCCAGGATGTCACATGCAGGTGAGGGAAGGTTATCCTGCCTGGCGATTAATGGAAGTGGAAAAACCAAGCTGTCAGCTTGAGACTGGATAGGTTCGGGTGACTCAACCCTTGGGGGTGAGAAACCAGGTCATAACAGATGAGACCAAAGGAAGGGAATCAAACTTGTCGAGGCCAAAAGGAGACTATGAGGATCACTCTGCATCTCGACTGAATAGCTGTCTTTATGAATTGGGAAATCAGAGGGATGGGGGGATAGGTATAAAACAGTCCCGTGGGCCAATCATGAATTATAGTGTCCCTCGGGGACTTCCCCGTGGGGGAAATAGGGCATAATAGCTGCTGCAATTGTTGTTTGATGGGGAGCCTAACAGGTCGCAGCAAGGCTGCCCCCAACAGCTGAAAATTTCTGTCGCTATGTTGGGATTGAGGGACCACTTGTGAGGCAGGAGAATACATCTGCTCAACTTGTCTGCAATCACGTTGAAATCCCCAGGGATATGCGCTGCTATCAGAAAACGGCTGGAAGCTATTGCCCACTGCCAAATTCTCATGGCCTCTCGACACAGTGGATAGGACTTGGTTCCTCCTCACTTGTTGACATACCAGACTACTGACATGTTGTCTCATTGAACTGCGATCGTTCCAAAAGGAAGAGCAGAAGGGAAAGCTTGCAACACCAACAGCACTGCTCTCAGTTCTAGAACGTTGATATGCAGGTTGGCCTCCAAAGTGGACCCTGTGCCTTGGACTGTCTTTCCCTGAAAAAGCCCCCCACCCTATCAGGGAAGCATCCATGGTCACAATAGCCTTGGGTTGTGGGGAATGGAATGGAAGGCTCCAAAGTTCTGTGTCTAGCCTCATCCACCAAAGGTCTTGCGTACAACAATTGGTTATCTGAATTTGAAAGCATAGAGGGTGGTAATTCGGAAACCACTGAGATAATAGAAGCCACTGAAATATTTGCATAAGCAGCTTTGCAAGAGGCACTACTGGCATGGAAGCTGCCATGTATCTTAAAACCTGAAGAACCTCCATTACTGAGTCTTCGTTTTGACAGATTATCACCCAATCTCTGAAGTCTGTGGTGTCAGTAGAAGTCGAAAACTGCTTCAATTAATTCTATGTTCTGAGTTGGAGCCATGTTGGATTTCTCCCAGTTTATCATTATCCCCAAAAACCTCACCAGGGAAACAGTGTATTTCAGGGCTGTTACCAGAAGATGCTTGGTGGAGGTGGTAAGGAACCAATCGTCCAAATACAGAAACACCCAGAATCCTTGCAGCCTCAAGTGGGCTGTGAGCACTGCCATGCCCTTTGTGAGCACTCTGGGGGCTGCAGAGAGTCCGAACGGCAGGGCACGAAATTGATAGTGATGGACTCCTAGCCGGACGCGAAGTACATTCCAGCATTTGTCCATTTTGATGTGGTAACATGAGTCCCAGAGATTTATCGAGAACATCCGATTGCCTTCCCTTAAAAAATGGAGAATGGACTGAACCGTGACCATCCGGAATTTCATTTGGGCAACGAACTTGTTCAAATTGCTGAGATCCAGAATTGGTCTCCAGTCCCCTGTCTTTTTTGGCACCAAAAAGAATCTTGAGTAGAATCCGGATCCGCACTGGTCTGTTGGAACTATTTGGATGACTCTTTTTTTGATACAGCTTGTTTATTTCTGCAGCTGCATCTTCCCTTTGACTGGGTGGAACGTCAGGATGTTTTGTCAGAAGCTTTGGATAAGTGATGAGGGGAATGGTGTAGCCTCTGGTTATGATCTGCACCCAACGGTCGATCAGAAGTTATTGAATGCCAGGCAGCGTGGTGCAGAGAGAAATGTCTCCTGACTGCTTCCAGAGGAAAGCAATCGGGCCGCTCTTCAGGAGCGCTGATAAGGCTGCCCAGAGAAAGAATCCCTGGGTCCCTGATTACGCGGACCACCTCTGCCTTGATAGGGGTGTCTTGCAGAATTGTTACCCCCTCTGCCCCTGGGGGTATCATCGCCACGTGTGGCACGAAAATGACCCTGAGATATTTTGTTCATAGGTTGGTACTAGGCTATCAGCCCTAGGGCCTATACAAGTCTAGCCATAACAATTCCCTGGCTATTTCTTCCCACACTATTCACTTCCCTGGACCCCTGCCACTTTTTTCCGCTCTTCTGGATCCTGGAAAAGGAACGTTGAGAATTAGAACAACATAGGCCAATGGCAGACAGGGTCTTACCGTCCTACTCACACCTGGCCAGGGTGTCTTTCACCTTGGGGCCAAAAAGGGAAGATGCTTCGATTGGAGCGTTCATGAAGGAAGAATTGAAAGGGTCTGCGAAGTCACTCAGGCACATCCAGGCATGGCATCTCATAACTATGCCTGAACCTGCCTCTCTAGCCGCCCCTTCGGTTGCATGTGAGAGCAACCTCATGGATGAATTGGAGATCGATTCCAGGGTTGCGAGCTGTGAGGCAACTCTGTCCCTTACCTTGTCGGACATCTGTCTTGCAAGTGTTCCACAGAGTTTGGAAAACAAGTCTATCTTGAGCATCGTAAAATGTGCTAAATAATTCAGAGACCGTATGGCAAAAGTCACTGAAGTAAAAACTCACTTCCCTAATCTGCCCACAGCACGGGACTCTCTGTTGGGCGGATGAACAGTATGACTCTCTTCGGCGAGATCCTTTTTCGTGGTCGCTGCCACCACCATAGCATCGACTGATAAACCTCTTGACCAATGTGGGTTCTCCTCGAAGGGGTGGGGGGGGGGGGAGTATCTTGTCAGGTCTCCAAGGGATCGACTCAACAGAATCAGGGTTCTTCCATGCACGCTGCACCACGAGTTGTACCAGCTCGTCTGCAGGCAGGGTCACCCAAGAGGTAGATGGCCGGGCATGGAAAGTCTGCAGAAACATGGACTCCTATAAAGAAGGTTCAGTGGGCTTCCAATCACCCCTCTGTTTCAACATTTCAAGGATGTCATCAGGGGGTGACCGTGGGGACCCTTCACCATCAATGAAATCCATATTCGCTGTTAACAGACTCTTCAGGGGAGTCTACATGCTTCCTCTTGCACGATCTTTTCCATGGGGGCTCTTCAGCGGAGGCTTTTGAGGAGGACTCGGAAGAGGGGACACCCTGTAATGGGGTCTCCTACGACTTTCCTGTCCAGTGTCCCGGGACGGTGGCTTGTGTCATCTGTAGCTCAGGGGAAAAAGTGAAAAGAGGTCTGGGGTTCTGACGTCGGTGGAATACTTCCAGAAACAAGTGCTCTCTCCATAGCTTGGAAAGCACATCCACCCTAAGAGGTATGGGAGACCGGAACAGAGGAGGACAACCTCGGAACCGGGGTCACACCCCGCTCCGGACCAGCACCCAAGGGTGGAGCCTCAAGCAGGATTGGTGCAGACAGAACTCCCGGCACTGTGGACGGAACCATAGACCCACTCTGAACCATACAGCGAGCCGAAGACCTCGCAGCCCAATCGCAGTGTTGAGGAAGGCCCAGTTCAGAGGAGACCGAAGGCCAAAAGGACAGTCTTGGAGCCCTAGTGAGGTCCACTATATGCCCAGAGACGAGGAGTTCCGAAAATGACGTTGGAGCTGAGGACTTTGGAACTGGTACGGTCAAAGGAGGAGAGTAGGATGGAGTCCATGGAGAAACCATCCCAAGTCCTGCAGGTGGATGGGTCCTAGACGGAGTGGGTATCCCCCTTGGCTGTCAACAGCTGATCCACAAAACACACTGTTTCAAACTTGGAAAGGCTCCTGGTGGATCTAGTGGATATTCCCGATGGGCAGTCAGGTCGTTCTAGGAATGGACTGTACAGCTGCCCTAGAAATGGATCTGTTGAAGGAGAGCATCAGGTCCGTGGTGTGGTACTGACTGGCACCGATGTCTCGTTTGGAGAACAGAAGTAGTGGGGTCAAAATTTTCGTTATTTGAACCGTGAAAGGGCTCGATGCCGAAGGGGCACTCGGAGCCTACACAGAAGGCTCCTTAGCAAGTGTAATTGCAGAGATAGTCATCGAAGGTGTGCACTGTGCCAAAGCGGCACTCTGTGCCGAACTTGTAGTAATCTTTGGAAAGTCAATAGTTGGTGCAGTAGGCAGTACTGGAGCAGAAGCAGGTGCCAATATAGGAACAGTTGTGCTCCGAAGACAATTTAGGTACCTTAGACTTTACTTTTGTCCTGGTCACACAATGGTGAAGAGGGAACAGAGTGGGGCCTTTTCTTTTCCTCGGTTGGAGGGGATGAGACCTCCGTTGCAGAAAAGGCCTCTGAAAAGGGCGACTTAAGGAGGCCGTTCAGAATCTGTTTTTCCGCTCGTTCAAGGTGCGCTGGCTAAAACTTTGACAAATCACACAAGGAGGTTGCACCGAAAGATGGGGCACCCCCAAACAATAAACACAGTCATCATGGGAATCACTGTTAGGCAGTTTACCCTTACAAGAAGTACAATGTTTAAACTCTGACGTGCCCTTTTTATCCAATATCATGAACAAGAAACACAAGTCAGAAAGAAAGCGTAAGTCTAATATGTCTATAGTTCTACAATATCTATGTCTAACTACATATCAAAAAACACACAACAAGCTAGATGAAAAAGGAAGAAGAAATACCAATGATGCTATTTAAGAAATACTACAAGTGTAGGGAGAAAGGCCGTACAACCAATGGTACTCAAAGACTACCAAAATGGTAGAAACAGAAGGGTAAAAAGGTCTGTAGACAGCTTCAAAGTTAAAGAAATATCAAAATTATCAACAAGGAATAAGAAATTGTCAAAATAGTTTTCCATTTAGCCGAGAGCTTGGCTTGAACAAGGCTTTACGGCTACGCGGCAAATAAGATATGAGGTAATGGGGAGAAGGGCACTATGGGTAAAAGCTTAACTCGAGAGTTTTTTTGGCTGGCGTGAGCTTGATATTAGGCCAACCCGGTTCCAGGGCCTAGGAACCGAACTCATCAGTGATGAATGGAAAGAAGATTAACAACATCAGATTAACACTTTTACATTGACACAAATCTTAATGGCTGCCTTGATAACTCTTCTCAGTTGGCTCTTGCCCAGTGAAGAGAACAAATGGGCTAAATTGTCAGAGAGAGGATCTAGTGTTTGGCAGGTAGCAGATGCAAAAAAATTGTAAAAAGAACTTGATTAGCTTTACAGATTAAATACAAAGAGGACATTTTATGCACATATATTCACAGACCAAGTGTGTAGGCACACTGGCATGTATACAATATTTAGACATGGGTATGTTGTGCTAAAAGTCGTATGTAACCTACTACGGTGAAAAATAATGATTTCATTATCCTGCCTATTGAAAACTTATCACCATCCTAAACACATTAAGGTCCTGAGAATTAACTGAGAATTTTTGTTACTGAGACATTTCTCTCAAAAAAACAAAATTAAATAATTTAAAAATGGAAAAAAACTAATTTATACACTAAATGCCATGTCAGCTCAAAACCACAGAACTGGTCTGTCAATTAAAAGGCTATTACAAACTTGCAAGCCAGCAAAGAAAGGATTAAAACAGGGTTTTCATTTTTAATAAAGGTGAATAGCATTAAAATGAAACAATATAACAGGGTACCAAGAATCCAAACATCTATTAATACATGGAAGTATGCATGTGTTATTACAAATGTTGTTGAAAACTAAGTGAAGTACTTGGCATAATGTTCCAGCCAAGTTGTTGCTTTTCATTAGTCTTCAACCTGAGGGACTCTGATCCGGCACGGATCCAACTCGGTCGTATACTCCAGCATCAGATCCAAAGTCCGAGCTCCTCCCCTACCCATAATGCCCTGCTCTCCCTCTTCCCCCCAGATTGAGTTTGTTGCAGAACAGCACCAACTCTATATTGTATACATGCCTATAAAACCTGGCACAACCATCTAAAGGCCCACATACTCAGAGCTAGCAAAGACAAAAGGGCCTATGTCTCTTCAGTCCAGTCCACTACACAGCCCCAAAATGACAGGGGGATGGAGGGACAGTTGAAGATAAATGAAAAGCAACAACTCAGATGGAACATTATGGTAAGTACATAACTTATTTATCTGAACTTGTTGTTTTCATTTCATTTTCAACCTGACGGGGAAGAGTCCCTAGCTACCAAAAAACCTGGGTGGTCCACATGGAAGGATATTCTGGAGCACAGCTGAGCCAAAAGATGCTCTGCTTCTGGAGAGATCATCCAATTTTCCAATGAGAAATAAAGGTATGCGACGAGGAACAGGTAGCAGTAGAACAGATATCAAGAGGAATCCTGGACCAACAGCCCGCAGAATAGAGATTGATCTGGTAGAATGCACCCAGACATGTCCCCGTGGAGACAAACCTTTAGCTCAATATGCCAAAGAAATGCACACTGAAATCCACCAAGCAACCGTAACCTTAGAGACAGGATTTCCAAAATGAGGCTTAGAAAATGAGACAAAAAGCTGACCCAATTTACACAAGCTTTTGGTTCTATGCAGATAGAAATGCAACTGCCTGTGCACATCGAGTAAGTGCAATTTCTATTCCCCTCCGTTTTGGAAATTTGGGAAGAAAACTGGCAAATTAATGACCTGGTTAATACTCTATTCCGAAGCCACCTTCAGCAAGAAAGATGGATTGGTCTGCTGGGATACTCTGTCTTTATGAAAAACTAGACAAGGGGGCTGGATAGATGAATCTTGAAGCTCAGAAACCCGTTTTGCCAAGGTATTTGCCACCAAAAAGGCAGTCTTCCACAATAAAAACTGCAATCAACTGAGGCAGCTGGTTCAAACAGAGGAGAAATAAAAGCTTGCAAAATGAAGGTTACATCTCAAAGAGGCATGGGGTCCTTAACCGGAGGCCAAAGAAGAAAGGTATCTTTCAGAAGGCCCTTACAGAGTTGAGACTAAGATAAAAAAGCCAAATTTCCACCCACATGGAAATTGGAAATCACTGCCAACTGGAACTTAACAGTTTAAAAGCTAGCGACATTATTAAAAATGTATGCTAAAAAATTCCAAAATAGCAGAGACTGGCACAGTAATGGGATCCAGGTCATGCTGAGAAGCCCGATCAAAAAACGTTTCCATTTGCTAGAGTAGATCTTCCTGGTAGAAGTCTTGCAAGCCACAATAAGGACTTTTTTGACAAGAAAAGAAAGCCTGGGAGTCCTGACTATCATGGAAATTGGAACAGCCAAGCCACAAAGCTTCAGGATGACTAAATCCAGGTGAGGAACCCCTAATGGGTGCATGATAAGATCCAGAACCGGATCCAGACCCAGGGAGGACACACTATATGAGACCAGAGAGTGGGGAACCAAACTTGATGAGGCCAGAAAGGGGCAATGAGCATTAACCGAGCTCTCCAAACGATGAGCTTTCTGAATAAACTTATGAATTATAGAAAGCAGAGGATACACATATAGTAGACTAGAGGGGCCAAGCATGTACTAGAATTACTACAATGAGCGACTCCTCCAGAGGGAGGATCAGAGCAAAAATATCACTGCACTTTACAATGGAAGGACAGGCAAAGAGATCGCAGCAAGGCCGACTCCACGTTGGGAAGATCTTGTCCAACTACTAACAAATTCAGAGACTACTCACAGGGCATCAGAATATATCGGCTGAGCCGGTCTGCTAGGATGTTGGACTTCCCCGAAATGTGTGTTGCCACAAGAAAACGGCAGGTGGAAGTCACCCACTCCCACAACCTCGTGGCCTCGCGGCAAAGGGAATGAGAGTCTGGTTTCCCCCCTGTTTGTTGACATACCAGACTACTGACATATTGCTAGTCTGTATGGCAATAATCCCGGGAGGAAGAAAAGCATGGAGACCTTGCAACACCAAAAGCACTCCCCTCATTTCCAGGATATTGATATGCAGACCACGTGCCTTGGACCATCCTTCCCATGCAATCTCCCTCCCCCTACCAAAGCAGGGAGGTGTCCATGGTCACTGTGAAAGCGGGAGAGGGAAGAACAAATGAACACCACAAACAGAGGTCCAAGGATTGAAGCCACCAAAAAAGCGAGTCCCTGCAAACAAGTGACAGAAGAACAGGATGCAACAAGTGAAGGTCTAGCAAGGCCCACTGAACCGCTAAGGTCCACTGAAGGACCCTCATATGGAGGCGCACGGATGGAATGAAGGTTATCGTGGCTGCTATGGATCCCATCACCCGAAGAACCAAGCCTGCCGGGGGAAACTGGGCTTGAAGAATGTACTGTACATGATGACAAAGTGCTAACAGTCAGTCTGGAGGCAGGAACACCTTGCCCTTTGTAGTTTCTAAGCAAGCACCTAACACCCAGGGACAGGGCTATATGGAGAAGATAATCCTTGGAAGTGTAAAAAATCGGAAACAGCAGCCAACAGCACCAAAATTTAGTGATAACCCAAATAAACCTGTAGACTGCAAGAAGAATCACTCAAAAATGGTCGGCAACAAAAAACACTAATGTCACACTGGGAAGCACAAAGCCAACAGCACCATTTCATGATAACCCAAATAAACCTGTAGACTGCAAGAAGAATCACTCAAAAATGGTCGGCAACAAAAAACACTAATGTCACACTGGGAAGCACAAAATGCATCCTTGGCCTGAGTCAGTCAATGCCTGGAGGGATGGGAGAGGAGCCAATCGTTTAGGCAGGCAAACACCTGGGGGGGGGAGGGGGGGGCAGTGGTGAGTCCAAAGGTGAGAACTTTAAAATGAAAGTGATTGGCTCCCAGCTGGAAGTGGAGCAAAGTTCAGTTGTGTACACTTACCATAAATGTAGATGTTTGACTGCAACAGTGAAACACGAAGAACATCACTGGGGGCTGGTTAGGATGCCCTGCAAGACTGCGGTGGTAAAGCCTGCCCTGGATTTAAAGATAGGCGGGTGGTAATGCTTGGTGAAGGTATGAACAGATGTCCATGTTGCAGCTTCTAGGATGTCCCTGGTTGGGACCATTCTGAGGAAAGCTTCAGAGGTGAAGGTTGCTCTGGTAGAATGTGTCCTGACCCCCTTGGGGGAACTTTTTCCATGCTGCTTGTAGCAGAAATGGATGCAGTGTGCTATCTATTTGGAAATGGTTTGTTTGGATATGGCCTTGCCCTCTGCTCCTGCAACAAAGCTGACTAACAATTGATCAGTCTTTCTAAATTATTTAGTCCTGTCTAGGTAGAATCTGAGCTGTCTGTGCACATCTAGAGAGTGCTGAATACCTTTCCCCTTGTTTTGTGGGTTAGGGAAAAAGGTGGGCAAATGAATGGATTGGTTGAGAGCCACATTGGACACCACTTTTGGCGTGAAGGATGGGTTAGTCTCGAGGGAGACCCTGTCAGCATGGAAAATGATGAAGGGCTCTACAGCCATGAGTGCTTGAAGCTTGGATACTCTTCTAGCTGACGTGATGGCCAGAGCAAGGCTGTCTTCCAAGGGAGAAACTAACTCTGCTGAACCAGCTGGTTCAAAGGGGGCAGGGTGGGTTTTCTAACACAAGATTTAGGTCCCAAGCTGGGGTAGGTGCTCTTCTGGGTGGCCTTAAGTTGTTAGCCCCTCTTACGAACTATTTGATGAGAGGGTGGGAGAAAAGAGGTGGCTCTGTGCTGAAATGAGCAGAGATGGCAGAGGCATGAATTTGAATAGAAGAGAAGAATAGACCTCTGTGTAGTAGGTCAAGCCAGGAAGTCCAGGATGAGATGTAGGTTGGGCTGTGCCGTTCCGGCTTCCTTAGCCTGGATCCAGGTGCAAAACCTTTTCCGCTTGTCAGGATAAGACTTTCTAGTGCTAGGGTTTCTGGCCTTGCGTATAACATCTAGACCTTGTTTGCTTAGACTGGCAGCTTGTGAAGTGGTCAGGGAATAAAGCCTGGCTGCCGGACTGAGGGTCCCCAATTGGGAATGCATAAATTCTCCATTCCTCTGGGTCAGGAGTGTTGGGATCTGAGGGAGATGCCATGGTGGCAGGGGTGACAGGCTGCACAACAGTTGGCACCAGTGCTGGTGTGGCCAGTCTGAGGCAATCAGGATTGTCCTCTGTTTTTCCTCCCTTATTTTGAGCAGTACCCTTGAAATAAGTGGTTGAGGGGGAAATGCAAAGACCGAAAGGTTTACCCACTGGAAAGATAGAGCATCCACTTTCCAGGCCTTGCTGTGAGGTTCCCTGGTGCAGAATTTGCTGAACTGATGGTTGGAGTGGGAGGCAAAGAGGTTGAACTTTGCGGTGCCCCATTTCTGGGTTACAAGGGTGAAGGTTCTTTAGTCTAGCTGCCACTCGTGTGTGTCCACAAGACTTCTGCTTAAGCGGTCTGCTAGAGAGTTTACACAGCCTGGCAGGAATTGTGCTAGCAGGTGTAGTTGCATGGCTGAGGACATGTGCCAAATGGCCATGGTGAGCCTGCACAGAGGCTACGAGTGAGCTCCTCCCTGCTTGCTGATATACCACATCACAGTGGTGTTGTCTGGTTTGATCAGTAGAGGCCCCGGGAAGAGCAGGAGTCTGAAAGCTGTCAGAGCGTGCTGAACCGCTAACATCCTCTTTTTCACTGATGTGCATATGTATTTGACTTGGGTTCCACTGGCCCTCAATGCACCTACCGTCTAGGTGTGCACCCCAGGCATAGTCTGATGCGTCTGTGGTGAGGGTCTGGGTGACGTGGGGTTGTGATAAGGGAAGTCCCTTGCTGTGGTAGCATGCTGCTGCCCACCAAAGAAAATCTTTCCTTAAATAAGGTATCATTGTTATAAGAGAGTTTCCAGGTCTTAGGAGTGTTGACACCAAAAGCTTTTTAGGTACCGCTGTAGTTTCCTCACATGCAGTCTGGCATATGGAATGAGTACAATGCAAGAAGTCATGAACCCCAGAGCTTGCAGGATTTTCCTTGGGGATGACTGGCGTCTGGTGGCAAGTTGAAAGAATTAGGCTGTCAGGTAGGTTTGTTTTTCTGGTATAAGGAATGCCATCTGGGATGCTGTGTCCAGGATTGCTCCCAGGAATACAATTTTTTTTTTTTTGTGTGGGTACTAGCTTGGATTTCTTTTCGTTGATGGTATACCCCAGGGAGGTCAGTAGGTCCTTTACAAAGGTCAGGTGCTTTAGCAGCTTTTCCTGACTGTCTGCCTGAATCAGGCAGTTGTCTAAGTAGGAGTAAATTTGAATATTTCTTTGTCTGCAAAAAGCAATGGTGGGAGCCAGACATTTTGTGAAAACTCTGGGAGCAGTGGATAAGCCAAAGGAAAGCTCAGAGAACTGAAAGTGCAGTGATCCTGCCCTGAAACATAGGTATTTCCTGCATGATTCCCTGATTAGGATGTGAAGGTAGGCCTCTTTTAGGTCTAGGGTGACTAACCAATCATTCCTGGAGAGCATAGGTAGAAGCTGCTGGAGGGTGAGCATTTTTATCACCAGAAAGGTGTTTAGAATGGAAAGATCGAGGATGGGGTGCCATGTGCCCTCTTTTCTGGGCACCAGGAAGAGTCTGGAGTAGAAACATTGGCCTATCTATTCTGCAGGAACATGCTCTATTGCCCTCAGAGAGTAGGGAAAGGACTTGCTTTTTGGCCTCTGCCCACTGGTTTGGGGGAAGATCTGGGAACCCTTTTGGAGATGGCAGAATGTGGAAATAAAATTTGTATCCCAGAGACACACTGTTGAAGACTCAGCGGTCGTTGGTAATGGTGGCCCAGGTGCTTGCATGGAAGGAGAGTTTTCCTCCTAGGGGCAAGAGCAGGTGGGCAGAGGGAGGGGGTGGAAATGTAAAGTTATTGTGAGTTCTTACCATGAGGGGGTGGCTTAGCACTCCCTGGTTTTGAAGAGGAGGAACTCCATTGCTTAGATCTCTGCATTCCCTGGGGCTGTTGTCTGGGGGGGGTGCTTCCCCGGGGTCTAGGCTGAGCTGACCTGGAGGGGGCAGGAAAGGATTAGTACTTGGATGCAATGCCTACTGAACCTCCGTGGCTGGACAGATTTATCTTTTTTAAGACCTCCTCTGCCTTGGTGCCAAATAAGTTGTCTTTGTGCAAGGGGGCGTCCAATAATTTTGGATTTGATATGGTCTGGCAAGGGCTGTTCATTAAGCCAAGCATGCCTTCTAAGGAAAGAACCAGTGACTGCTGCCCTGCAAGATGCTTCTTGGGCGTCAGAAAGTACAGTAGTGTACACTTACCATAAATGTAGATGTTAAGAGTGTATTCACTGTTGCAGTCACTACATTTGGGTTATCTGCCTGCAGGTAGCCCTCAGCCGGCCTGATTCTCAAAGTCTTGGGTCCTGCGTCGGATGCTGTCTCTTCTTCCATTACGTCAGATAGTCAGGGGAATAAAGCATGCAGCAGACGCTATTACATCAGTTTTTCTTGCCCCAGATGTTTGGTGCCCCCATAAAGGGAAGCAATTATATACAAGGTTACACCTCCAACCAAAAGCAAATGCACCAGAAAGCTTAACTACAGTAAAGAAGAAAGGTATAGCCAATAGAAGTCAGGGGGCTGGAGGGAGGGTAACCAGGACTGCAACAGTGAATATACTTGAACATCTACATTTATGTAAGTGTACACAACTGTACTATGTTCTTCAAGTTTCACTGTTGCAGTCATTACATTTGGGTAGATTCCCAAAGCTAAGGAAGGGAGGAGGCAGTTAGAGAGCATTAGGACCAGCTATTAAGCCCTGCAAGACTGCAGTGGCAAAACCAGCTCTGGATTTAGAAAAAATAGGCAAGTGGTAATGCTCGTTGAAAGTACGTACAGAGCTCCAGGTAGCAGCTTCTAGGATGTTCCTGGTAGGAGGAACACCTCTGAGAAAGACTGTTGAAGTAGATGCAGCCCTGGTGGAATGTGATCTTATCCCTTGTGGGGTCGGTTTTCCATGGTGCTTATAGCAAAAATGAATGCAATGGCTTATCCACTTAGAAATGGTTTGCTTTGAAATGGCCTTCCCCCCTCTGTCCCTGCAGCAAAGGCAACTAGCAGCTGTTCAGTTTTCCTGATGGGCTTAGTCTTGTCCAAATAAAATCAAAGTTGTCTGTGTATGTCCAAAGAGTGCAGTATTCATTCTCCTTTGTTCTGTGGATTAGAAAAAAAGGTTGGCAAATGAATGGACTGATTAAGGGTCACACTGGATACCACCTTGGGCATAAAGGTAGGATTGGTCCTGAGGGACACCCTGTCTGCATGGAAGATGATGTAGGGCTCCATTGCCATGAGGGCCTGTAATTAAGACACTCTTCTTGCTGAAGGGATGGCTAGAAGGAAGGCTGTTTTCCAAGAAAGGAATTTAAACTCTGCAGTTGCAGCTGGCTCAAAAGGAGGTAGTGTGAGCTTTTCCAATACAAAGTTAAGGTCCCAGGCTGCAGTAAGGGCTCTCCTGGGTGGTCTTAATTTTTTTGCCCCTCTGAGGAATTGATTCAGCAGGGGGTGAGAGAAGAGGGGTGGCTCAGTATTGTAATGTGCTGAAATGGCTGACGCATGAATTTTAATAGATGAGAAGGAAAGGCCCTTGTGGAGCATCTCTGTTAACTATTGAAGAATATGCGGTAAGCTGAGCACTGTTGTGTCCTTCCCCTGAGTCTGGCTCCAGGAACAGTATCTTTCCCACTTTTCAGCATAGGATTTTCTAGTACTAGGCCTCCTTGCTTCCAGAATGACATCCAGCACTTGCTTACTGAGGGAGGATATTGGAAAGCTCAAGGCAATTAGTCAGGCTGCAAGGTTCAGGGTTTCAAGCTGAGGGTGCAGAATTTGGCCCTCCTGCTGGGACAGCAGGGAAGGGGTCTGAGGCAGGTGCCATGGTTCCAGCAGTGACATACTGCACAAGAGGGGGTACCAGTGTTGGCGTGGCCAGTCTGGTGCAATGAGAACTGTCCTTGGCTTCTCCAGTTTGATCTTTAGCAGAACTTTCAAGAGGAGAGGTCGAGGGGAAAAGGCATAAATTGAGAGGCTTTCCCCGGTGAAGACTGGGCACCCACTTTCCAAGCTTGTCTGTGGGGAGTCCTTGTGCAGAATTTGTCCAATTGGTAGTTCTGAGGGAAGGCAAACCGGTCCATCTTTGGGCTCCCATTTGTTTCTCAAAATGGTGAATATCTTTGGTTCCAGTTTCCACTTGTGTAGGTCCATGAGATTTCTGCTTAGGTCGTCTGCCAGTGAATTTAGCTTGCCTGGCAGGTATTGAGCTTGTAGGTGCACTTGGTAGCTCAAGCCTGTATTCCACAGAGCCAAAGCTAGTCTGCAGAGAGGGTATGAGTGTGTTCCCCCCTGCTTGTTTACGTACCACATAACAGTGGTGTTGTCTGTCTTTACCAATAATTATCCTGGAAGAATATGGTCCTTGAAGGCTGTCCGAGAATTCTGTACAGCTAACATTTCTTTTTGATTGATATGCAGGTGCATTTGACTGTGGTTCCATTTGCCCTGAATGCACTGACCTGCCCTGCCAAGTGAGCCCCCCATGCATAGTCTGATGCATCTGTTAGGGTTTGGGTGACAGGGGGTATAGTGAATGGTAGTCCCTTGTTGTGGTAGCAGGCCTCTGCATACCAAAGGAACTGTCTTTATACAAGGAACGATAGGGATCACGGATTCCACGTCCTGAGAATGTTGACACCATAGGCTTTTTAGATACCATTGTAGTTTCCTCATATGCAGTCTTGCATATGGAATTAGTAGGATGCAAGAGGCCATGAACCCCAGGGCTTGCAGTATGTTCCTTGCAGATAGCTGGGTCTTTGTGGCCAATAGTATGAAGTAGGCTGTCAAATAAACTTGTTTCACTGGCATGAAGTAGGCCATCTGGGAAGTTGTGTTCAAGCTTGCTCCCAGGAATACAAACTGTTGGCAGGGTACTAGGTGAGATTTCTTTTCGTTTATGGTGTACCCCAGTGAGGTTAGCAGTTTCTTTACAAATGCCAGATGATTTAATAGTATGTCCTGGCTTTCTGCCTGAATTAGACAATCGTCCAGGTATGGGTATATTTGAATATTTCTTTGCCTGCAGAATGCAATGACTGGAGCTAGGCACTTTGTGAATACCCTGGGAGCAGTAGAGAAGCCAAAAGTGCAGAGAACTGATAGTGCATGTAGCCTGCTCTGAAGCATAGGTATTTTCTGCAAGAGTCCCTTACTGGGATGTGCAGGTAAGCTTCCTTTAAGTACAATGTTGCCAACCAGGCATTTTTGCCTAGCATGGGAAGCAGCTGATGAAGAGTTAGCATTTTGAATTTTGGGATTACCAAAAAAGTGTTTAGAATAGACAGGTCCAGGATAGGACATCAGGAGTTATCTTTTCTGGGTACCAGGAAAAGTAGAGTAAAAGCCTTGTCCCCATTCCTCTGCTGGGACAGGTTGAATAGCCCCGATACTTAGAAATGAGAGAACCTGCTGTTGAGCCTCTGCCCACTGATTTGGGGGGAGGTCTGGCCAACCGTGTGGGGTTGGTAAGGAGTGGAAGTGGAATCTGTAGCCATGGGAAACTATGTTTAAAACCTATTTGTCTTGGGTAATGAATTCCCAGTTTTTTTGCATTCAGGGCGATTTTTCCCCATAAGGGAGCAGACAGTTGAGCAGGGCTTGGAAGGATTAAGGTTAAGTCATTGTGACAGTTTACCATAGGGGGTGTCTTACTACTTCCGGCTTTGGAAGTGGGAGCCCCCCACTGCTTAGGCCTGTGGGTACCTTGAGACTGTAACTTAGGTGGTCTGCTGTTCCTGGGTTTGGACTGAGAATGCCTGGAAGAGACAGGGAAGGACCAATTCTTAGAAGGCCAATGTCTACTAAATCTGGGAGGCTGTACTTGCAGGAAATCTTTAACAGTTTGCATAGATTTAGCTTTTTCCTCCATCTTTTTAAGTACTTCTTCTGCTTTGTTGCCAAACAGGCGACATTTGTTTAAGGGAGCATCCAGTAATTTAGCTTTAACCTGATCTGGCAAATTTTGCTCCTTAAGCCAAACATGCCTTCTAAGAACCAACCCAGTGACAGCAGCCCTGCAGGATGCTTCTAAAGAGTCAAAACCACACTGCAAATTATGCTTACCAACTTGTTCAGCAGAAAGCATTCTTCTTCTTCTTTCGGCTTTTCCCGGTTAGGGGTCGCCATAGTGGATCATCTGTCCGCTCATGATTGGCAGTGGAGTTTTACGGTGTCGAGTTGCCAGCCCGGCGCCCAACCTTCCACAGAAGGCACACACATGCACACACTCACACATAGGGCCAATTTAGAGTGTCCAATTCACCTACTGCATGTGTTTGGGATGTGGGAGGAAACCAGAGCACCCGGAGGAAACCCATAATCTCTTATCAGAGGGGGTAGTGTTTTTGGCAGTAGTAGCTTTAATGCCTTTGGGTCCCTGTGAAATGGTCTCTGGGTCCGCAGTAGGATTCTTAAACAGGAACTTGAGAGAGTCAGGGACTCTAATACCAGTCAGGTTTTCTGGGAGCCGGAGGTAAAGTGTCTGGGGCCAAGCTAGATTCCAAGAAGGCATCATCTACAATGTCCAGTACAAGAGGGATAGCTAAAGGCCTGTGTTGAGG
Source organism: Protopterus annectens (assembly GCF_019279795.1). Lineage (NCBI taxonomy): Eukaryota > Metazoa > Chordata > Ceratodontiformes > Protopteridae > Protopterus > Protopterus annectens. The sequence continues at coordinate 169,775,201 of NC_056734.1, forward strand.
TAGGAGTAAGAATTCCCTAAGTCTCTTTTTGGTGTCAGAGTAATCCTGGCTTTCCTAGCGGAAATGCTCCATAAGAGTGAGTGTGCAAGGTTTCATGAAAAAAAAAAAATCTTCTGGAGGGGAAGCAGAGGGTATGGAGTCTTCTGCATCAAAATCCTCATAGGAAGCCAAGGGCAAATCCCAGTCATCACAAGAAACAGAAATTTCAGAATCCTGATCAGAAGAATCAGAAGGAAAATCAGTTCTAGGTCTCTTAGAGGGAGAAGGCTGGCTACCCCTAATTAGAGTAATAAGGTCTTCAGCCATCTTATCATTTGTTTTTTAGGCATATGGGCCTGAGCATGCGGTTTGGACGTTGGTTTTCTAGGCGTGGGTCGAGTTTTAGGCCTTGAAGAAGAAGATGGCGTCGGTTTGAAATGCAAGTCCGTAGGCCTGAATACACCCTCAGAAGCCGGTGTCTGCACAGCGGCTCCGGACCCATCCAAGGTAGAGACATCCACAGGTTCCATAGTTGAAGCATCTCGTGGCATACCGGACTCTGAATGGGTCTCAGTAGAGGCCTGGGAATCTGAAGCAGCAGGTATCAGGGGCTGCGAAAGCGCCTCACTGAGTACCAGCGAACTGGCAACTAGCTTAACTGAACAATCGTCGGCAGCTTTGGACCTATGTGGTCTGTCTCTGTCTTTATCTTTGCATTTTTTTCGGAATGTCGGTAGTCGGCTGGCTTACCAAAGCCATTTCTGGATAATTAAACAGAGTACCAAAATAGTTTGCTGCAAAAATGGACTGACCACGAATAGTTCGAGGATTGAATAAGACACAAAACCGACAGCGTGGTCAGGGCCTAGGCAAGGAATGCAGTACGAATGAAAATCTTTATGAGGTATTTGCTTTCCACAGGTAATACAATTGTCAACTTTTACTGACATCAGTTTAGAGCAAGAAAAGGATCCCCAATGGGGTACTTAGCTTTTTGAAGACTTCGGTTCTGAAACTCAAAAATTTCAGGAGTCGGCCGACCGGCACTTGCGAACTGCATCTGCTTCAGGCACCGGGCAGCAAGAAAGACTGATGTAATGGCGTCGGCTGCATGCTTTATAACCCTGATTACCTGACATCATGGAAGAAGAGAGAGCATCCGACGCAGGACCCAAGACTTTGATAATCAGGCTGGCTGAGGGCTACCTGCAGGCAGATAACCCAAATGTAATGACTGCAACAGTGAAACACGAAAAACATCCACATTGTAAGGTGTGCTCAGTTATCTGACTTGCAGAATGCATTAACTCTTGCAACTCTATTTTCTGCACAAGTAGAAAAGAAGATATTGTTTGAGGAGTTCCATGGTATATTGCTGATATTTCAGCAGATGGAAATGACAATTTACTGCTCTAATAGAAAGAGTAGCAGAGGTGTACACTTTCAACCCATCTGTCTAATGCGTGGGAATCCCTATCTGAGGGGGTGGGATTCTTAGCAGAAGTTGCTTTAATTCCTTTAGGTCCTTGAGAGATAACTTGGGGGTCAGCAGTAGGATTTTTGAAAATAAATTTATGAGAGAGTCAGGGACTCTACAGTACCTGTCAGGTTTTCTGGGAGCAGGTGTGGACTCCATAAAAACATCATCCACAACATTCAAGACAGGAGGAATGGCCAGAGGTCTGTGCTGTGGAAGATCTAAGAATTCCCGGAGTCACTTTTTTGACTGAGGGTAGTCCTGGCATTCCCATTGGAAATGCTCCCTTAAGGTATGTAGGGTTTCCCCAAAGGAAAAGTCCTCTGGTGGAGAGGTTGAAGGGATAGAATCCTCTGCATCAGAATCCTCATAAGCAGAGAGGGGGTTGCATATCTTCATATTCAGATGCATCAGTCATCAGATTCCTGTTCAGATAAAACTACTGGGGACAAATCTCTTTCTTCTGGAAGGGGTAGCTTGGCTTCCCCTGATAAACATTATAAGGTCTTCCACCATTTTAAGCATTTGAAACTGAGGCAAGGAAGCAGGTGCCTGAGCTTGGGTCGTCATTTTTTTGGGTGTGGTTCATACCCTAGGTCTTAGAAACTCAGTAATTTTCGAAAGAATGGTAGACGCGAAAGACGTCTTCGGTCTGTATTGAGTATCAGTAATGCGAAGTACTTCCTTGGAAGCTGGTGCCTGCTCAGCGGCTCTGGACCCATCCAAGGTAGAGACATCCGCAGGATCCTTAGTCAATGAGTCTCGCGGCATACTGGACTCAAAGGGTCTTGGTAGCGGCCTGCGAATCCACAGAAGCAGGCATCAGGGGCTGCGAAAGCGCCTCACTGAGGACTGGACAACTGATGACTAGTTTAACGGAAGCGTCGTCGGCAGTTTTGGACCTGTGTAGTCTGTCTCTGTCTTTATCCTTACGTTTTTTCAGAAGATCTGCTGTTGGACGGCTTACCGAAGCCATATCGGAATTCGAGGACACAGAGAAAATATCTAGCTACAATAAAGGACCGATGACGTATAGTTCTGGCATTGAAGAAAGCACAAAAGCGACAGTGGAGGACGTTGTGGTCTGGGCCTAAGCAAGTGACGCCGTAAGAATGAAAGTCTCGGTGTGGTATTTGCTTTCCACAGGCGAGACAATTGTTAACTTTTTCAGACATCGGTTAGAGCAAGAAAAAGGGATCCCCAATGGGGTATTTAGCTTTGGAAGACTTCAACTTCAAATTGGAAACGAAACTCTGCACACTGCATCCATTTCTGCTACAAACAGCATGGGAAACCGCCCTCAAAGGGGTCAGGGCACATTCCTCCAGGGCAACCTCCACCTCTGCAGCTTCTCAGAGGTGTCCCCACCAGGGACATCCTGGTGGCTGCAACATGCACATCTGTTAATACCTTCACCAAGCATTACCACCTGCCTATCGTCTCCAAATCTAGGGCAGGCTTTGCCACCGCAGTCTTGCAGGGCATCCTAGCCAGCCCCCAGTCTTCTTGACTATCTCCACCCTTTTCTTCAGCTTTGGGAATCAACCCAAATGTGATGACTGCAACAGTGAAACATGAAGAATATAGTACAGTTGTGTACAATTACCATAAATGTGGATGTTCGAGTCCATTCACTGTTGCAGTCCTGGTTTCCCTCCCTCCATCCCAGTCTCTCTCTCTCTCTCTCTTTACAAGGGATTTTTGGTATTTACTTTCTACTGGTGGTGTTCTTCCACCATAACGTAGCTCCCTCCAG